>NC_081521.1:17848120-18085620 GCF_030273125.1 Centropristis striata
AAAGAAAGAAAGACAGAAAGAAAGAAAGAAAGAAAGAAAGAAAGAAAGAAAGAAAGAAAGAAAGAAAGAAAGAAAGAATGCTGATGACACCGCTTTGTTATTTTCTACGACTTTAAATTCTTGTCAGACAAGTTTTGAAGCTGTAAAAACCAAAACAGATTTATGGCCTTTTGGAAGAAGGACTCTTTATAAAACCGTATCAATGAACATTTTGTTTGAATGGACACTGAAATCTGACTTTTTCCACATCTGCACTCAATTTCCTCACATCTTTTTTGTTTTGTTTTTTCACTGCAGCTGAATGTATAATTGGCTGAATATGTGAGCTGTGATTCAAACATCCTCAGTTCCCAGAACTCAGTTTCTTCCTGGTGACTCGCTGTTACGACACGATGTCACACACACACACACACACACACAGCCTCGTGTGTGTGTTAAGCTGCCTTTGTGTGTGTCTCTAACTAGCCCGGGCGTCCCTGTGGAAGCCGGGAGACAAATAACTCAATAAAAACGAGGAGGTTTCTGACCCCGGAACAAAGCCTGCGACCACCCTCCGTCTTCTTCTCCCTCCTCTGTCTCTGTCTTTGTTTTCTGTCTGTTTTTGCGTCTATTCCTCATCATTTCTAACATTCTGTTTGTGGCTCTCGACAGCAGAGAGGTGTCTGTGAAGCTGCCTGAGGCGAGGCTTGAACCTGGAGACTCCTCTGTCTTATCGGCTTCAACCATAAAAGAAACACTGTAACAGAGAGACGAGCATCCAGCCCCCCGTTAACTGAGGCGCTGCAGGTCGGCTCTAATAATGTTCTGGTCATGGTTATGATGACTAGAAGACGAAATAACGCTGCAAAGTTAGGCTAAAGTTTTTGATGAAAAGTCAAAATCACAAGAAAAAGGCTTAAATCACCAGGAAAATTTTATAAATTACCAGGGGAAAAAAAAATGTACCAGAAAAAGTGTCAAAATTACCAGCAAAAAGTATTATTACCAAAGAAAAAAGTCTGTTTCTGCATCAATTCCTGCATCACTACTAACACTCTCTGTGGCTCACAGGAGCCAAATCACACGAAAAAAGTAGAATTACCAGAAAAAAAGTCGAAATCACAAGAAAAAGTAGAATATAGGTTCATAAACGTAAGCTGCCATACATGCCTACACGCCATAATTTGTGGTAGTGACACACTACCTATTCTTCCGTTTATGTTGGAGAAGTTGTTGTCAGTTTATGATCGTACAAAACAAATTCTCACAAGAAAGCACAGAAAATGTTCAGTATCTGTACTTCAAATATGATTATTATTGATTATCAGAAGTTGCAGATTTATTTACAGTAATAAAAAGTGTTTATGAATCCCGTCTGCGGTGTGTCGACGTTTCTGAATTATATTATGATGTTATTTCTGTCTGTTTGCCTTTCAGACGGGATGGAGGAGACGTTTGGTCCCAGAACAACCTGGACGCCTTTCACATTCAAATCAGCTCTCATTGGCGTGACATTGTTTAGCCACCTCTGGATTACCCCCTCCTCCACACACACACACACACACACACACACACACACACACACACACACACACACCTCTGCAGACACAAAGCCAGCAGCATGTTTGCTTGTGATTCGCCTCTCTCCACAGGACAAACGAAGCGGCTGCATAGGAGCGCATAAATCAGTCATTAGTGACGGTATGTTGCTGGATAAACAGCAGCTCCGCGCTGGGTGGCTCCCGGCCCGGCTGGGGTCTATTACATTGTAGCTGAGGGGCGAGTGGCACCAGCTGTGAGAGGCCACAGTTTAACGGAGCGCTCAGGGCGATATAAACTAAACCCAGGGCCATACATCTATCACTGCTTCACACAGAGTAAACCATGAGGAGAGAGCAGGCTGCAGAGAGTGAAGAAACTATTAAAGAGGCATTAACAGTCAAATATCAACATGAAAGTGATCTCAGAAGAGAGAAAAGAAAAGAGAAGAAACTGTAAAAACAGACATTATCGTCAGAATTTGAACTTTCTGACGATCCTTGAACAGATCATCGGTTACGAAAGTTTCCGCTATAAAAAGTGACCAAATCTTCTCTTAAAATGTTGATATTACTGTCAGAATCTCTTTATTCTCCATGTGTCATTTGAAATGAAGCATTTGCACTAACCAGATCCTGTTAAAAACACTAAATTCTGCTCCTCAGAGACACTGTGAAGACATGATTGATTCTGCTGAGACCAACGGTCACGTGACAAATATTCACTGAAAATCTGTTTACACAGAGCTGAGAGGAGAGGACAGGAAAGGCTGTTTGCACAGAGCAGAGAGGAGAGGACAGGAGTGGCTGGAAACATGACAACACTTCAATATGCGGAGAAAACGTGAACATGAGATAAATTCAACTTGTTTTTTTTCTGATTTCTGTCATTTTAACTGTGTTATTCTGCACTAAGACATGTTTGAGTTGTTCTGATTGTGCTGATTCCATAGAGCTGCAGGACTTATAGATTTATAGAGATTTTATATATTGCAGTGAAATACAAGGACACAGAGTAAAATGGAAAAAGAGCTATAAAAAAAAGCTGTCTGGTTGGGGTTCAGAGGGTTAATCTAATGTGATGATAATAATAACAGGGTCTGGATGAAAACATGAAATCATCAACATTACTGGAGATGAACTCAGGATGATGCTGCGGAGCCTCGGGGCTGCTGACAGAGGAAAGTGTTTCAGCTGGACTGTAATGTCGATCAATAACTGACATGATCGTATATCACGTGTGAGAGAGGCTCAGTTAACAAACGCTATTAAAACACTGCTGACCAGCGAGACCAGCCACCACGGCAACTCTGCTTTTCTTCCAGCTGGTTTTCTGCTCCAATAACAAGGAACTGACTGAATGAAATGTTAAGCTTCGTTTTGGTTATTTTTACTAACAGAAACTTTCGTAACCTACGATCCGTTCAAGGAATTAAAAAAACACTGTAACATCTTTCACCAGGAAGAGTATGTCTGCTCTCAAAACTACACTGTAAAAAAATAAATAAATAAATAAAAAAAACAGTCTGTAAAAAGTCTGTTAGCAAAGTTGCCAAACACTAACCGTCAAATAACATTAAACAACTGTTAGTTTATTTACAGATGCGCGTAAATTATTAAGTGTCGCGCGCAGATTTCAACTGCCGCACACATTCACAACCACAGCTCTCCGCTTCATCACTGGTAATAAAAGTGCTGTTTCTTGTTTCTATTCGTGTAAATTGTCGTGTAAATACTACTACTAATAATAATAATAGCATGGATTAGAATATATAATAAATTGTATATAAAACATACACTGTTTTATATGCCTTTTACAATGGACATCATACAAATGAAATGATCATACAGTAGTTAAAAGTGTTACATGAGTTTGCCGTGACACGGAGCAGAGACCTTAGTCATTTCCTGAAAAATAACTTTTTTTCTCTTTTTACAGTGTAGGGTTCATTATGAAGACAGTTATTGATTTTTTTTTCTTCAGCACAACAACAAACTAATGACTAGAAACAATTCATAAAACTAACTCATGCAGCCGATGGGTGATTTGAAACATTTAACGAACATATATGAATTGGATCTATTCTTAAATAAAGGTATGTTGAACGGAGAATGAAAATGACTTCAGCTGTCACACTTTTATGAGACTCGAGGCAGTAATAACAGAAGATTATTATGTAGAGGAGTTTCACTGAAATGTTTTCACCACTGTCTCCATCATCACACACACACACACACACACACACACGATCCTCGGCCCGCCTACACACAGCCTCTCTGGAGCCTCCCCGCCCACACACACACCCACCTACCACCAGCAGCACCCAGAGGCTCGTCTGGCTCACAGCTCAGACTCTCAAGCTTTTCTTCTCCACAGCTGCTGCAGATCCACTGACAGCGTCCGACTCCCAGCAGCCTCAGCAGCCACTCACATCACAGCTAATCCCCACTGGCAACCAGGAGACGCTTTGATTCACGCTCTCATCCTCTCCGTCTTCAAGGTGTGAGGGCGAGCTCGGCGACGATTCAGCTCGGGAGGACCAGCCACAGAAAAGTTTACACAGTTTAGACGTGCAGGTGATTGTTCCACACAAACACTGAGATACAGGTGTGTTACACTGTGGGTTTTCTTTGATAGATCACCAGATATCCACCATTTATCGTAGAAAGAAAACTGTAAAAACAGGCATTATCTGCAAAATTTGAACTCTCTGACAGTCCTTGAAGGGATCATAGGTTACAAAAGTTTCAGTTAGAAAAAGTGGCCAAAAAACGAAGCTTAAAATTGTGATATTTCTGTCAGAATCACTTCATTCTTTTGTGCCCCAAATTAATTTCTGGCATTTTTATATCCCACTCAATAGGACACGTTTACTGGTAACTGTACAGTGTGTTTAAGATTACTCCTGTATGTTCAGGTAACGAGCCAGTTACAGTCTGATAAAGTCAGCCTCTGCTTAACCTCAGTGTCATTTAAGCGTTTGCACTAACCAGATCCTGTTAAAAACATTAAATTCTGCTCCTCAGAGACACTGTGAAGACATGATTGATTCTGCTGAGACAAACGGTCACGTGACAAATATTCACTGAAAATCTGTTTACACAGAGCAGAGAGGAGAGGACAGGAGAGGCTGTTTACATAGAGCGGAGGGGAGAGGACAGGACAGGAGAGGCTGGAAACATGACAATACTTCAATATGAGAAGACTCAGTGTAATACAACTCCACAGAAAAAAGCAGAAATTAAAAAAAGAAGCAGCTCATGAAACATGAAACAGCTCGTTGGGGTTCAGAGAGTTAAGGAAAAACACTACTTATATACTTAATACTCCTACAACTAATAATAATATTGGACTTGTTAGAATAATTTAAGCTTCATTTTGGTCACTTTTTCTCAAGGAAACTTTCGTAAACTATGATCCATTCATGGTCTGTCGGAAAGCTCAAACTCTGACGATAATGCCTGTTTTACAGTTTCGTTCTACAATAAAAGGTTTATTTTTGGCAATCTTTTAAAGAAAACATACGTTCAGTCCCACCGGCAAGATGGTGAGTTTCATGCTTAATGTATTTCCTTATCTACCTGTGTTTCCTCAGCTGCATACTTTTGAGCTCTCAGGGCCATTGTACACGGATATCAGAAGCTCATATTTCGGGAGATGTCTTCCTTTCAAATCTGAAAAGCCACAACTCTGCCTCGAAAGTTACACTGCTCCCAGATGGGAGATCGCATTTCTTTATTTCCACTCCATTCTCTGTCTCTCTCTCTCTTTCTCTCTCTCCCGTCATCCCTCCTTCTGCTTCTGCCCCCCCCCCCCCCCCCCGAAGAACAGGAAGGAAGGTTTAAATTAAAAGGAGATTTGATGCTTATCATATTATTCAATCAGTCGGTGAAAATGTCAATTTGCATTGTATGTAAGTGTGTGTGTGCTGCAACCATTCTCTCCCATCCCCATCACCATGGTAACCCCCTGACTCCAGCAGCACACAGCAATATTTCTCTCCCCCATCCCCCACGCTGCCCCTCCTTCTTCTCTCCCATCCCCCACTCCGTCCCTCCACACCTCTCCCTCGCTTTCTCTCCGGTGCCACTCCCTGCATCTCCTCGATTCACCTCTCCCTCCCTCTCTCTCTCTCTCTCTCTCTCTCTCTCTCTCTCTCTCACACACACACACACACACACATACACACATACGCACACATGCACACACACAGCTTCTCCTGCTATTGTCTCCCACCTGCCTCTCTTTCTCCGTTTCCTTTTAAGAAACATTTATTTTCTCAACACTAAGGAGGCAGATGGTCGGTGAGACGCTGTCAGAGACTCGCTGCAGGTACGAAGAGAGAAACAACAGACGGAGGGATAATGAAGAGCACGTAGTCATTAAAAATGTTTTTTGCCAACTCTTTAAATGATGCTCTCATGAGCTGTGTTTCCATCAAAGTCAAAGTGATTTTTGAAGCGAAATTTTGAAATGTGGCATTAGAGAAAAAGAAAGAATCAGTGAGTTTCCATCAGCTGGTTCAGAGCCAATAAACAAAGCTGCAGTAACGTACCTTGGTCAGCAGGTGGCAGTGTAATGTGTTGCTGTAGGCTAATCCGTCAGTAAACGGGAGAAGAAGACGGGAGAAAACAACAACAAAAAGAGAGAAAATGTTCTTTCATGTCAGAGGAAACAGCTGATCAGATATGAGTGTCCTCTCGTCTGTCAGTCTGGAAGTTGTACAGTATAAAAGAGAGCTAATATAAAATATCAAATATCAAATATCACTGGATGGTTTCAGTCAACTCGACTACTGCCAAACATAAGAGGAGGATTCGTCCCTGTCGAAAGATGCTGATTTTTAATTAATTGTACCCAAACAATTATTGTAATCTTCAATTGTTCGCCAGTTTTTTTTATCTCTTTTATCGATAATTTGTTTATTTTATTTTATATTAACCAATTTAAATATAAATATATATTTGACAGAAATATGGATCAAATCAGCTCCTGATGAAACCAGTTTGCAGAAGAAAAGATTCCAACTGATCAAAACTTGTTTAAGGAAAGATTAAAGTTAAATGAAATTCATATAATTAATTGTAACGTCTGAAAATAGTTTTACTCTTACTTGCAAATTACATTCGGCAAAACTTTCCTGTTGGCAAAGAAAGGTGTATTAGGGCCAAGTATGAAATTTTTTTAAAATACGGAAATGGGGGAGAGGGGTAATATTTCGGGAAAAAAAGTCGCAAATTTACGTGATTTTAAGTGGCAGATCTACGAGAATAAAATCGCAGATTTATGAGAAAAATGCACAATTTCACCAAGTCAAGATCAGATCACAGGATGATCAGCCAAGTAAAACTGGAGATGAGGTCAAATATATTAAGGATAAAAATATAGAGCTAGATGTTCTCTATATTTTACCTCTTATGTGTTATATTTGTAACCAACATTTACATTTCTTCACTGAGCAGGATTGTGGTTAGAAAGTAAAAAAAAAAAACACATAATTTTTAAGATCAGTTTTAAGGGGGGTTTTAGATTCAAAATGTTGATCAAGTACTTCAAAGTAAAAAAATATAATCAGGATTCAAAAACATCAGACAGTCTGAAAATCTGTTTAAACAGAGCAGAGAGGAGAGGACAGGAGAGGCTGGAGACATGACAATACTTAAATATGTTGACACGTGGAGACTCAGTGAAATACAAGTCCACAGTAAAATGGGAAAAAGAAGAAACAGAAAAATGTCCTGAAACAGCTCGTTGGGGTTCAGACAGTGAAGGAAAAATACAGCAAATTGTGAGCAGAATTTAATGTTTTAAACAGGATCTGGTTATTCCAAACGCATTATTATTGGACATGTTTTAAATGAGACATGTAGAATAATTTAACCTTATTTTTCTTTTTCTCACAGAAACTTCCGCTTTCGGAAATTATGATCCGTTCGAGAACTGTCGGAAAACTCAAAGTCTGATGATAAAGCCTATTTTTACAGTTTCTTTCTATAATAAACGGTGTATTTTTGGGGATCTCTTAAAGAAATAATACATTTCAATCCCACCTGCAGGATGGTGGGGTTTCATGCTTTTTTAATGTGAAAAAAATATTAATCAGGGTTTAAAAACAGGCAAAATAAACATCAAACTGAATCCAAATCCAAAGAACAGGACGCTCAGGCAACCTCTGGATTCTGAAGGAAAGGGTTTTGGTTTTGAATTCGTCATTCGGGGAAACCAGAAACAATTTACTCCTGGACTGGATGTTGACTGGACCTCCAGTGAGTCAGATTTATGTCATATATCAGCCGGCTGATGGTCACTGTACAGCATGTTATGGCTGTATATACTGAGCGTCATGTGGCTGTGTGTCACTGCTCTGACTGATGATATTGTTTGGTCAGATATTGGGCTGATAAAGTGTCCTCTGTGTTTGTGGTCGCTTCATGAATGGACTCTTATAGTGGTTCAACCACACGGGCCACAAAACAGAAGTTGAATATTTGCAGAAAGGAAGTGTGTGTGTGTGTGTGTGTGTCTTATTGTACTTCCTACATAGTGAGGACCAGAATGTTTTTAACCAACAGATTGAGGGCATTTTTGCAAAGTGAGGACATTTCGGTCGGTCCTCACTTCTTTAAAGGCTTTTTTGAGATTTCAGACTTTGTTTTAAGGGTTTAGGTTACATGATAATGATAATTAACTGAAACTGTATTGTGTGGTTACAAAACTAACTAAAATGATAGTGAAAATGTCCTTCGTTTTCATCTTTGTCAACTTTTTTCATACATAATGAAGATGGATAAGACAAAGGAAATTAAAGCAAAATTAACTCTGACCTCTTTTAATCTCCCACCCAACAAATACCCCATTACAAAAAACTAAAACTAATAAAAACTAAATTAAAACTAAAGCTTTTCAAAAAATAAATACTAAACTAAAACTAGCAAACTCTCTAAAAACTCATAAAAAAAAAAAAATGAACAGCAAAATTAAACTAAAACTAATGAAAAATCCAAAACTATTATAACCTTGCAAGGGAATTCACTATTACAATGAGGCCCCTCACAAAGATAGAAGTTTGTGTGTGTGTGTGTGTATGTTTTCTTGTACTTTCTCCATAGTAAGGACCGGAACACAACAGAGTGAGGGCGTTTTTGTGAAGTGAGGACATTTCGGCCGGTCCTCATTTCTTTAAAGGCTCATTGGAGAGTTCAGACTTTGTTTTCGGGTTACAACAATTTAAGGTTACAATTGGGTTTATCTTAGGGTTAGGGTCAGGCATTTAGTTGTGATGGTGAATGTTAGGTTAAGAGTTAGGGTAAGGCCCTCAGAAAGATAGGATTTGTGTGTGTGTGTGTGTGTGTGTGTGTGTGTGTGTGTGTGTGTGTTCACTGTACATGTAGAAGCTATTGAAGTTAGATTAGCTGTTTCTGAGGAGATTAAGAACCCCAAACACAGAGCGGCTGTTAAGACCCTCCTACAGTCTCTAATCCGAGCTAATGGATGCACCCCCAACCCACACACACACACACACACACACACCTACACACATATATATATATAGGGGTTGAAGACATGAGGAAGAAGAGCTGAGAGGAAAGAGGAGAGGGGGAAAAGAGAGTAAGGGGGCATTCCTCTCATTTCTTAGCACAAAGGCGTCATTCTGTGGAGGAGAAATGGAAAAAACAAGAGAAAGAAAAAGGCCAAAACATAGAGGAGAGATGGATCAGAGGGGAGGGAGCGGGGGCGTGAGAGAGATGGATGAAGATGGATGAGAAAGAGCATAAAGAGAAATACAGAGCTGAGATGGAGGCAGGAACTGGAAGAGAGCAAAAGTCAGACTAATCTCATTTGGTGCCTGCAGACCTCCGTCTGACCCGGAGTCCTGCAGCTCGCATCGCTTAAGTCTGGCTCCAAACTGCATCCTCAACCTTTCTCCTGGGACATTTATTGACTTTATGGACCTGCCAGGACAAGAGATATTCATGTTGTGCTTTTACTCAGCACACTATCGTACAACTCTGGATGAAACGAGGAGGTCAGACCGTCTGTCTGGCTGCTCAGTGACAGTCAGACAGGAAGTCTCACTTCAAGTTTAATATCAGATCAGATACAGGAAGCTGAGAAGACATCAGATACAAACTTATTTTGTAGGACAGGATTGTCCTCCTGTAGTCAGTGTCCCCCCAGATCCTGATTAACCTGGATTTGTTTGATTTTTTTATTAACCCTCTAAACCCCATCGGATTGAAAAAGTATGTTTTATTTAAGAGATCGCCAAAAATCGTTAATCTTAGAAAAAAGCTGTAAAAAGAGGCGTTATCGTCAGACTTTGAACTTTCTGACTGTCCTTGAACGGATCATAGGTTACTTAAGTTTCCATTACAAATATCACAGTTTTAAGCTTCGTTTTGGTTATTTTTTTCTGTCAGAATTTTCCATGTGTCATTTAAAATAAAGTGTTTGCACTAACCAGATCCTGTTAAAAACATTAAATTCTGCTCCTCAGAGACACTGTGAAGACATGATTGATTCTGCTGAGACCAACGGTCACGTGACAAATATTCACTGAAAATCTGTTTACACAGAGCAGAGAGGAGAGGACAAGAGAGGCTGTTTACACAGAGCAGAGAGGAGAGTACAGGAGAGGCTGTTTACACAGAGCAGAGAGGAGAGGACAGGAGAGGCTGGAAACATGACAATACAATGTACAATATGTGGAGACTTAGTGAAATACAAGTCTACAAAAAAAGAAGAAATTAAAAAAAAGAAGCAGCTCGTGAAACATGAAACAGCTCGTTGGGGTTCAGAAAGTTAATGAAAAATAATGCAAATTGTGTCAGAGAGGAGAGGACAGGAGAGGCTGCAAACATGACAATACTTCAATATGTACAATATGTGGAGAAAACTTTTTTTCTCCAATATTCCTGACACAAGTGTTTATATAAAAATTCCATTTTATTCGGTTAAAAAAAAAATATCAGAGAAATTCAACTAGTGTTTTTTTCTTTTTTTATGATTTCTAGATTTATATAGATTTTATATATTGCAGTGAAATACATACTTGATTCTGTGTATTGTTTTTTAAACTGCTCTTGTCTTTTTCTTTGTTATTTAGGTAACTTTTTCTGTGAAGCTGCACTCACCTGTACGAAAGGTGCTGTAGAAATAAAGATTGATAGATCATGGGTTGTATTTGAGACTCGGAACAAACAACATATAAGGCTGTGCGATTTGTTTTACTATATGGAGAAAGATATTCAGATATTAGATATTAGATTCTCAAAGCTTTTGTATCCCTCTGTCTCTTATCAAGGACTCACTGTTTAAAAAAAACGACTGACCAGTGTTAAATTTATCACAGTAAACTGCATGCGTCCTCTCGTCTGTCAGTCTGGAGGTTGTAAAGTATAAAAGAGCGCTAATATAAAATATCACCAGATGGTTTCAGTCAACTCGACTACTGCCAAACATAAGAGGAGGAGGAGGAAGAGGAGGGGGGAGGAAAAAATTTGGCTAAAAAATCCTCCGACGCGATTCGCTCTTAACTTTCCCTCCTCCTCTCCACCTCTCTCATCCTATTCCCAGTCCAGACTCTTTTAATCTCCCTCTCTTCTCCCACATCCTCTCCGTTTTGGATTCTCTCTCCTGGGCTGAAGCTTTCAGCTCGTTGTTCACTCATTAATATCAACTCCGTTCTCTCCCCTCCTCATTAACTTTCCTCCTCCTCCTCTCAGGTTCTGGCCCTGATCGAGGCGGTGGACTCACGGTGAGAAAAGCCCACAATGCAAACGACAGACGGACAGGGAGATGTTTGTGTGGGTTAAATGATGTTGCTACGAGTGAAAAGAGGAATTCAAGAGTAAACAGTCAAACAGAAACCTGCTGCAAAAGTATGAAAGGGAACGAAAAGTGAGAGGAATCCTCTTTGTGGGTTCGTCTGCCTTTAGACAAAGCAAGCAAATACCCTATTTTAGTCATTATTCGAGCAAAAATGACCAAATTTGGTTGTAGATTATGTGGTTTTCTTTGTCATAAATGAGAGTAAACTAATTATTTGGGTTTTTTTGGACAAAACAAGACATTTCCAAACTATAAAAGGGCATTTAAAAGACAAAGAGGACAAATTGATTCATCAAGAAGACAACTGGTGGAATAAATCCATTATGAAAATAACAGTTTGTTGCAGCAAATCATAAGAGGGAGAGAATGAAGTGAGCACTATGAATAAAAGAGACGAAGTCAGAGGAATCCTCTTTGCAGGTTCGACTGCCTTTTAGCAATTGCTTGAGCAAAAACGCCGAAATTAGTTGGTTAAAACTCAAAATTTGAAGATTAAGTGGTTTTAATCGTCATACATGATAGTAAACTGAATATTTTGGGGTTTTGGACTGTTGGTTGGACAAAACAAGACATTTAAAAACTTAAAAACTAATATTTTCAGACAGAAGATGAATAAAACAATTAAGAAAATAACTGGTGGAATAAATTATGAAAATAACTGTTAGTTGCAGCAAATCTAAAGAGTTGACATGTGAGGAAGTCCACTCTCCACTCTCATCACAACATGAATCGCTTGTTTCGTGTCTAACGGCCTGGGATGAAAGAGATAAGAGTGAGAGGAATCCTCTTTGTAGGTTTGTCTGCCTTTAGATGAAGCAATCCAATACTTAGTATTATTTTTTTAGGCAAAAATGCCCAAATTTGTTGGTTAAAACTTCTAAAAATGTGAACATTATATTGTTTTCTTCGTCATTAATGATAATATACTGAAGATTTTGGGGGTTTTGGACTCTTGGTTGGACAAAACAAGACATTTAAAAACTGTAAAGGGCTTTAAAAATGACTTTTTAAAATTATCATTATTATTTTTTTACATTTTACAGACAAAGAGGATGAAATGATTAATTAAGAAAATAACTGGCTGAATAAATCCATTATGAAAATAACTGTTAGTTGCAGCAAATCACAAGTCTCTGCCCTGTGCCTAACCACTCTCACTTCCTGGATTTCTCAACATCATATAATACTGAACACAACATGAATCAGTTGTTTCATGTCTAACAGCATGAGGTGAAGTGAGAGAATGAAGCCAGGAGAGTGATATTTAAGCCGAATTATTAGGTTAAAACTTCTAAAAAGGTGAAAATTATATTGTTTTCTTCATCATAAATGATAATAAACTGAATGTTTTGGGGGTTTTGGGCTGTTGATTGGACAAAACAAGACATTTGAAACTATAAAGGGCTTTAAAAATGACATTTTTAAGACAGAAAATTAATAAAAATAATTAAGAGACAAAGTGAGAGGAATTCTCTCTGCTTCATCTGCCTCCAATACTTACTTTAGTCCTTTTTTTAAAACGTTTTTTGGACTAACAAGACCTTTAAAGATGTCATTGTCAAGATGTGATTTTACATATAAATGACAGAAAACAAGTATTGGAATCCATTATGAAATTAACAGTTAGTTGGTGCAAATCATAAGAGCTGACATGAGAGGAAGTCGACTCTCTTCCTGAACTTCTCAACATCAGATAACACTGAGCACAACAAGAATCACTTGTTTCATGTCTAACAGCGTGAGGTGAAGACAGAGTATTAATAAAAGTGAGAGGAATCCTCTTTGTAGCAAAAATGCCAAAATTAGTTCACTAAAATGCCTAAAATCTTCTTAAACTGAATATTTTTGGGGTTTTGGATTGTAGGTTGGACAAAACAAGACATTTAAAAACTATAAAGGGCTTTAAAAATGACTTTTTTGGATATTTTACAAAGAGGTTGAATTGACTAATTTAGGAAATAACTGGCGGAATAAATCCATTATGAAAATAACTGTTAGTTACAGCAAATCATAAGAGCTGACATGTGAGGAAGTCCACTGTCCTCTCTCTCTTCCTGAACTCAACATACACGCTGAACACAACATGAAGCACTTGTTTCATGTCCGACAGCGTGATATTTAAGCAAAATTATTAAGCTAAAACTTCTAAAAATGTGAACATTACATTGTTTCTTCACCAAAAATGATAATAAACTGAATATTTGGGGGGTTTTGGACTGTTGGTTGGACAAAACAAGACATTTAAAAGCTATAATAAGGGCTTTAAAAATGACATTTTTGGACATTTTACAGACAAAGAGGTTGAATTGATTAATTTAGAAAATAACTGGCGGAATAAATCCATTATGAAAATAACTGTTAGTTACAGCAAATCATAAGAGCTGACATGTGAGGAAGTCCACTGTCCTCTCTCTCTTCCTGAACTCAACATATAAAAACACGCTGAACACAACATGAAGCACTTGTTTTGTGTCTAACAGCATGAGGTGAAGTGAGAGTATGAATAAAAGTGAGAGCAATCCTCTTTGTAGGTTATTCTTTAGATGAAGCAACGGAATACTTAATTTAGCAAATTATTGAGCAAAAATGCCAAAATGAGTTCACTAAAACGTCTAAAAATCTTCATAAACTGAATATTTGGGGGGTTTCAAATTACTGGTTTGGCAAAACAAGACATTTAAAACTATAAAGGGTTTTAAAAAACTACATTTTTGGATATTTTACAGACAAAGAGGATAAATTGACTCATTAAGAAAATAACTGGCTGAATACATCCATTATAAAAATAACCTTTAGTTGAGCTGACAGGTGAGGAAGTCCACTGTCCTCTCTCTCTTCCTGAACTCCTCAACATATAAAAACACGCTGAACACAACATGAATCACTTGTTTCAGGTGGAGGGAGAGAGTGAAGCCAGGATCTTGATCTGATGTATGAAAAGGAAAGAGAAAGAAAAGGAAAGCTCCTCCTGACAGACCGGAGAGAGTTTTTATCAGGAGAGGAAGCGAGCTATTAAACCAGTCGTGAATAATTGAACACTATAATGTTGTATAGTGCGGCGTTTCATTCAATATTAATAAAAACAGGCTGCTGCAGATGACATATCAGATATTAAAAAGCTGAATCAAGCCGGTCAGACACTCCCTGACGGCTGATTGACCCTCACGGAGCCTGTTTGTCTGAACACGAATGCTCAGATCCAAACTCGTGTGTTTTGAGGTGAAAAGGTGCCGACAGTAAACACACACACACACACACACACACACACACACACACATCCTGCACAGTTCATACCTGCCATCGTATTATGTAAGACATCATCGCAGCCTCCGGCCCAGCACACACACACACACACACACACACACACACAGATCCATGCATGGAGAGGCAGACAGCAGCAGCATGGAGCGGTGCTTTTGTTTCCATCTTACCTCTGCAGGTGTCGCGTCTCTTCCTCTGTCTCTTCTTCTCTTTTATCCCTTTTCTCTCGTCGCCACCCTCTCTCTCTCTCTCTCTCTTTCTTTTTCTTCTGTCTGTATTTCGTCTCTCCTGTCCTGTCCACTGAGTCGTGCCTTTTCTCGTGTCTTCTTTTGCACTGATGCTGCAGTGGTACATGAAACACACCCTTCTGAGCTCTGCCTCTCCTCCCTCCCCTCTTCCCCTCCCTGCTGCTCTCTGATTGGCTGCTCCAGAGGGATGACATCAGCCTCTTTCATTGCAGCCTCTCTCTCTGTGTCTCTCTCTCTCTCTCTCTCTCTCTCTCTCTCTCCATCTCTCTCTCTCTCTGTCTCTCTCTCTCTCTCTCTCTCTCTCTATTCCCCTGGTACTTCCTGCCCCTCCCTTCTTCTTTACCTCCATGCTACCCCCCTCCTCCTCTATTTTTACCTCTCTGTCTCAGCTCCATCCCTCCCTGGCTGCTCTCTGTTCTGACTGGTGGCCGGCTGCTTGCACTGTAACAACATCAGAGAATAAAAATCTGCTTTTAACTGGCTGGAAACACCCCCCACCATTATACAGGTCACTCTGAAGAATAATAACCATAAATTCTATTTGTGTTGTGTTTTAAAAGGTACTCTTATAAAATAAAAACAAAAGCAAGACACACTGTAAGCAAAGTGAGTGTTAAAAAACAGCAAAAGCAACAACAGTAAGAACAGTATCAATTTCTGTAACTATATCAGTATATATATGCGAATATATATACAGTCATGGGAAAAATAATTAAACCATTGTTTTTTTCAATTTATTGTTCATTTTAATGCCTAGAACAACTAAAGGTACATTTGTTTGGACAAATATAATGATAACAACAAAAACAGCTGATAAGAGTTTAATTTAAGAGCTGATATCTAAACACTTTCCATGGTTTTCTTGATAATGATTTGGGTTATTATTAAAAAAAACATGGAAAATGTTACTATTTGTGCTATAAAAGGGAACAATTGTTGGGGCTTCGGGGTTGCACAGGCCTGTTGTGTCGGTGCACTGGAAGTATTAAGTAAAGAGCCCGTTGAGCACACTTAAACTCTCTGGTGTTTTCATTGTTTGTACCAAACTGGACTTAACAGTCTGTAAAGAGGAGACTTGTGGGTACCCATAGTTCATTTTCATTCCCACATCTTGAGGTCAGAGCGCCATTTTGAAAATCGACATGTCTTTGCTAAACAGCCTAACTTTGTGTGTTTTTCCCCCAATATATTCCTTAGATCTTCTTGTTTCAGATGATATCAATTCCTTCTCTCATCTCGAAACTGAATTTGCTACAGCCTCCAAAAAAAATAAAAATAAAAATCAGTATCAGTGACAAAGTGTCGCTATTTGCCAATCTGGTCCACACTTTCACACATGGCCTGGGTCTGCGTGAGATTAAAAACAAGAGAACAAGAGAAGAGCAGAGAGTGGTGGTATCCCAGCAGCACAGCCAGCAGCAGAGCTCTAAACCACCCATTGGTTTCCGGGTGAACTGCTGCTCGTTATCACCATAACAATCAGATATAATGTCAACTGGCTTTTCATTCATCGTCCAGGAGAAGCAAACAGCCGGCGTGGCGGAATAAAGAAAGATGCATTACAAGCCACAGGAAGAAGACTGAAGCTGCTGCACTCATGAGGGAGGAAGGAAGCTCACAGCTCAATATTCACTCTCTGTTTTGACTTGTGACAGAACATCGAGCTCCTAATAATTTTTAATGTTAAACTCTCTTCACCAGCTTGTTGTTAAATCTCTCTGAAAACTACGGGTTAAAAATAACCAGAGTAGGAGGATTATTCTATGTGAGCTCAAATTACATGTAATTTAATATTAGATTTAGAAAATATTAAAGTTTTTGGCTTATTTTCCAGCTGAATCGACTATTGAAGGGGACGTTTATTAGAGGTTATCATCCCATAAATAGAGGTGAGCAGGAGCTGCTTCACCTGCTAGAAGGTTATTATCTGCACATCCAATGTTTCTTTATATTTCATTAGTTTCATAACGTTTAGGCACCGAAAAATGCAGCAGTTTCGTTCAGTTTAGGCTCAAAAACTACTTCTCTGAGGTTAGAGCTATAAACTTCCAGGTTGGGTGTTAGACAGATAGAATAAATGAAGATCAGATTATCATAGAAAAAGACAAACGTGCTGTAAAAACGAGAGACCAACACATAAAATGAATAAAAATAACTTAAAAAATTAAAATTTAAAAGTGAAAGAAAAAATAGTAATTATAGTGAAATAAGATCTAGATTACAAATGAATTTAAAAATAATACATAACAAAAAATGATAATAAAAAATGCCACAAAAGACTAGAATAAAAAGAGATAAAACAAATAAAAAAAAGTTAAATACAATTGAAAATGGGGGGTAAAATGACAAAAAAATAACAGACACAATTAAATAATATTCAAAAAATCAACTGCAGGTTGTTTTCAGCTCATTAAACGTGCTGCTATATTAACACATGTTGTTGGTGGCGCCCTCTAGTGGCCGGAGTGATTATGAACATATAAAAGCATGATGGGGGAAACTCAAGACTGTCAAAAAGACACATTTTTTCATGTGATCATTACTATGTCACTTCCCATATAAACATCGTCTTCTTCATAATTTTTTGATATTTACGTGAATTTATTTTACTCTTCAAATTATCTTTTATATAACGCCTAACCAGGATGTTTTTGGTACGTTTACATTTACACATATACATTAATATATGTATGTACATATATAAATATATATGTATATGTATATATATGTATATATATGTGTATATATAAATATGTATGTATGTATATGTATGTATATATGTATATGTATGTACATATATATATATTGTAATGTATTAATGCATTTTTTACTTCACTTGGTTCACTATAATTAACTTTTTCTTACATTTCTAATTTTAATTACATTTTTATCATTTTTATTTATTTTGTGCATTGGTTTTGACAAGTGCTTTTGTCTTTTCTGTGATTTTTCTGGGGTTTTTTTTCGTGCCTAAGTCTAACTAAAGTGAATGTGAAACCGAAACAATCAAGCAAAAACCAAAAAACCAACAGACTGAAAGTCAGCTCAGTCCGAGCACTCAGACAACAGCAGCCCACATCTTGTTATACATCAATCTCCTTCACCCTCCATCTCTCTGGAAGCTTTTCCCGTTTGGCTCCTCCTCCTTCCCTCCCTTCCCTCCTCGTCTTCTTCTTCTTCTTCCTCTCTGTCACTAAAATGGAAATTCTGCTCTCTGTGTAGCCAGACTATAAAAGGCCAGGGACACCTATGTGGCATTTTGATATCTGCCAAAAAGAGCAGGCGGCCAAAACACCCCCACTCTTCCTCTCTCCCTCTCTTTCTCTCTCTCTGTCTCTGTGTGAAATACAAAAAGAAAGAAAAATGTGTGACAGATGGGCAGATGGACATGGAGAGTGTCTGTGTTTAAGGGTTTCTCTTTGGCAGGACGGTACATACGTTTGGAGCCCTGGAACAGTGACCACTTTGTCTGTGATTATTGTTATTTCCTCATCTGTCCCTCATCTTTCATTAAAATAACACAAAGCAGCAGTCAAACAGTAGTAATGAACTGTAGCTGCTAAGCAGAGAGAAGCAGCTGATCTAAAACAGATCTGGACCCAATGTCCATAAATCTTGTTTCAAAAAAAGAAAAATAAAGATCCAAAAAAAGACCCAAACACCAAGCCGTTTCAGGTCGCTTCTGCACATTTTCCTCACTGTGTCCTTGCATTTCATTGCAATATATAAAATCCATATAGATCTATGATTCCTGCAGCTCTATGGAATCAGCACAATCATGGCTAGAAGTGGAAACAACTCAAACATGTCTTTGTGCAGAATAACACAGTTATAATGACAGAAATCATAGGGGGAAAAAAGAAGAATGAACACAAGTTGAATTTCTCTGACATATTTTGGAATTTACGTGTCACAAATGTTGTAAAAAACTGTTTTTCTCCACATATTGTACATATGGTAGTATTGTCATCTTTCCAGCCTCTCCTGTCCTCTCCTCTCTGCTCTGTGTAAACAGCCTCTCCTGTCATTACATTACATTACATTACATGTCATTTAGCAGACGCTTTTGTCCAAAGCGACTTACAATAAGTGCATTCAACCTGATGGTACTAGACATAGACCATAGGAATCTAGTAAGTACATAAAGCTAAGAGCTAACTGTCATCGCTAAAGGAGTGCTATATGTTAAAGAAGAAAAGAAGAGAAAAGAATAAGAGTTTTTTTTTATTTTTTTTATTTTTATTCTTTTATTATATATATGTTAGGTGACCATGACTTAACCGAGATATTGTTGGAAGAGATAGGTCTTCAGCCTGCAGCGAAAGATGTACAGGCTGTCTGAGGTCCTGATGTCGGTAGGGAGGTTCCACCATTTGGGAGCCAAGACAGAGAAAAGTCTGGAAGTGGTTTTGAGGCGAGTTGACCCCCGCAGGGTGGGAGTCGCCAGCTGTTTGGTTGATGCAGAGCGTAGAGGACGGGCAGGGGTGTAGAGTTTGACAAGGTCCTGGATGTAAGTAGGACCTGAACTGTTAGCAGCAGAGTACGCCAGAGCTAGAGTCTTGAAGTGTATCCGCCCAGCCACTGGTAGCCAGTGGAGGGAGTGGAGGAGGGGTGTTGTGTGTGAAAATTTGGGAAGATTGAAGACCAATCGAGCAGCTGCATTCTGGATGAGTTGTAGAGGTCGGATGGCTTTGGCAGGCAGACCTGCCATGAGGGAGTTGCAGTAGTCCAGACGTGAGATGACCAGCGCCTGGACCAGAACCTGAGCTGCCTTCTGGGTGAGAAACGGGCGGATTCTCCTGATGTTATGCAGCAAGAATCTGCAAGATCTGGTAGTGGCGGTGATGATTGTTGAGAGGGACAGTTGGTTGTCAAGAGTTACGCCAAGGTTTTTGGCGGTTTCTGTGGAGACAACCACTGTGTTCTGAACAGTGATGTGGAGGTCAGTGGTGGGGGAGCCCTTCCCTGGGAGGTAAAGTAGCTCAGTCTTTCCCAGGTTGAGTTTGAGGTGGTGCGAGGACATCCACTGGGAGATGTCGGCCAGACATGCAGAGATACGTGCTGCTGCATGTGTTTCATACTGGGGAAATGAGAAGATTAGCTGGGTGTCATCGGCATAGCTATGATAGGAGAAGCCATGCGAGTGGATGAGGGAGCCAAGGGAGTTGGTGTATATTGAGAAGAGGAGCGGACCAAGGACAGAGCCTTGAGGGACCCCGGTGGTGAGTAGACAGGGTTCTGTAACAGAACCCCTCCAAGTTACACGGAAGGTGCGGTCCTTGAGGTAGGATTTGAGCAGAGACAAGGCAGAGCCCGATACTCCAAGGTGGTGAAGGGTGGAGATGAGGATCTGGTGATCCACAGTGTCGAAAGCTGCAGAAAGGTCCAGTAGAACCACCACAGATGAGAGAGAGGCCGCCTTCGCCTTGTGAAGCTGTTCAGTCACAGTGAGAAGGGCAGTCTCTGTTGAGTGGCCCTTCTTAAAACCAGACTGGTGAGGGTCAAGGAGGTTGTGCCTATGCAGGTAGCAGGATAGTTGGTTGAAGATAGCTCCAAAACTTCAGAGTTTTGGAGAGGAACGGCAGGAGAGAGACGGGTCTGTAGTTGTCCACTAAGGATGGGTTGAGGGTGGATTTCTTTAGGAGAGGATTCACCCTTGCTTCCTTCAGAGAGTTAGGAAAGCAGCCAGTAGTCAAGGAAGTGTTGATAAGATGGGAGAGGAACGGGAGGAGATCCGGGGCAATAGACTGAAACAGGTGGGAGGGAATAGGATCCAGCTGACAAGTGGTAGGACAGGCAGAGGTTACAAGGCTGAGCACTTGAGGAGGAGACAGTGGAGTGAATGCTGAGAGGGAGGGAGATGCTGATGGGGAGGGAGGAGAGGCAGGTTGTAAGACTGGATGGGTAAATGAAGAGCGTATGTCCTCAATCTTTTTCAGGAAGTGGTTGACAAAGTGAGTTGGTAGGAGAGAGGAGGTAGGAGGGGGGGTTGGAGGGAGGTTTGTAAAGATGGAGTAGAGCTTCTTGGGGTTGGAGAATGAGGATTGGATCTTGGTCTGATAGAAAGAGCTTTTTTCAGCTGAGACCAAAGATGAGAAGGCAGCAAGAAGAGATTGGTAGTTGCGTAGGTCCTCAGGGTGTTTAGTTTTTTGCAATTTCCGTTCTGATGCCCGTAGGGGAGCTCTGGTGGCGCGCACAGAGTCTGATAGCCAAGGGGCAGGGGAGGACTTGCGTACTTTCCGAGGAGTGAGAGGACAGAGTGAGTCAAGAGAGGAGGAGAGGGTGGCAAGGAGAGTGTCGGTTGCAGAGTTGGGCTGCAGAAGTGAGAATGAGTCCGATGAAGGGAGGGATGAGAGAACAGTTGAGGCCAGAGCAGGAGGAGAGAGAGAGAGCGAACGTTGCGGCGGACCAGTGCAGTATCTGTCGGTGAGGGCAGACAGTCCGACCGGGAGAGAGGGAGGGAGAAGTTGATAAAGTAGTGGTCAGAGACATGAAGTGGGGTTACAGAGAGATTGGTAGTAGAGCAACTCCTGGTGAAAATGAGATCAAGGAGGTTGCCAGCTTTGTGAGTAGGAGGTGATGGAGTGAGCAGAAGAGCGAAGGAGGAGAGTAGAGGTAGTAAGTCTGCTGACTTCTCGAGCTGGATGTTGAAGTCCCCGAGAAGGACAAGTGGTGGACCATCTTCCTGTCCTCTCCTCTCTGCTCTGTGTAAACAGCCTCTCCTGTCCTCTCCTCTCTGCTCTGTGTAAACAGATTTTCAGTGAATATTTGTCACGTGACCGTTGGTCTCAGCAGAATCAATCATGTCTTCACTGTGTCTCTGAGGAGCAGAATTTAATGTTTTTAACAGGATTTGGTTAGTGCAAATGCTTTATTTTAAATAACACATGGAGAATAAAGAGATTCTGACACAAATATCAACATTTTAAGCTTCGATTTGGTCACCTTTTCGAAACGGAAACTTTCATAACCTATGATCTGTTCAAAGGCCGTCAGAAAGTTTAAATGACGCCAGTTTTTACAGTTCCTTTATATAGATAAATGGTGTACTTTTGGCGATTTTAAATGTAACAAATGTGAACACAGGCTGAAAACTTTACATGACTCAGTAAGGCTTTTAAGATCATCAGTCAACATTAAAGGAAAGGTCAGGAGATCAAAAGTCAGAGACTCTTCCTCTAGACACCATAAATGTTTGTACAAAACACGACAATCCATCCAACATTTATTAGATATTTCAGTCTGGACGATAGTGACGGACCGACTAACTGGCACACCGTCCACGAGCTGAAGCCTAAAAATAAGAAAAAGTGATAAAGCTAAAGCAGAAATGCAGACCACGTTGACCTTTAGACAAAACCAGGATATTTCTGTGCCTTTCATTTTCTTCCTCTGATCTCCTTTTGCTCAGCAAATTGAGTTTCCTCTCAAGCAGTTCCATTATCTCCTCCAGCTCCTGCAGGTTGTGTCCTCCTCCCGTACCTTCCCTCCGCCTCCACCCTCTCCTCCATCTCCTCCATCTCCATGTCTTTCCCTCACTTAAGCCTTAATTCACTTAACCTGTGTGTGTGTGTGTGTGTGTGTGTGTGTGTGTGTGTGTGTGCAAGGAGCGAGGAGGGTTAAGATGCAGTAATCAATACAGCAGATGAGGATCTTTCTCTCTCCTCTTGCATGTCCTTGTCTCATGTCTGGCATTGTCTGGGACATGTTATCAAATGCACACACACACACACACACACACACACACACACACACACACACACACACACACACACACACAGAGGCACGCACGCACGCACAAACACACACACTCTCTTTCAGTATGGATACAGTTTACCGTAAGTGTGACTCAGCCTTCATGACTGGAATACAGAACACCAAGAAACTGCTGCACACACACACACACACACACAGACTTCATAAAGACAACCTGTCATCTGCATCATCTAAAGAGTGAGGATGGAGATGGAGAAAGAGAGAGGGGGGGGGGGTTAAAAAGGAGAGGAAGAAGAGAGAAATGAGAAGAAGGGTTAACACTTTTATTTAATTATGTATCAATAAATCCTGTAAGGCAATTAGACCCATTAGGTTTATGAATCCTGCGCCCGCTGCTGTCTTTATTCTCCTTGTAAAACACACACACACACACACACACACACACACACACACACACACAGCATATTAATTTCATAACGCTGAAGCCAAACCTGGACCCAGACTGACGACATCTCACTCAACCAGAAGCTGGATCCTAACAACAAACTACTTACCCCCTCAGTGTAATCTCAAGGTTAATCCTGATTCAAGAAGAAGAATTTAGAAGGAATTTGTGCTAACTTAAAGCCAAAACATTCAAATTTAGCCTCCATTATAAAAGATAAAAATACCTTACTTTATTTGTATTTATTTTATCTAATTCATTTCTAGCCTGCCTCCAGTGTTTACTCACTGCTCGACGTTAAGATGGCGCTTCCTCAGTTTGTGCTTTGTTTATAATGGGGTGGTTGGATGGAGAGTCAGGGGTGGAGGGTTTGCGATAGATGGAGGGTGTTTGCTTGTTTTTATGTTTTATTATTATCATTATTATTATTATTTTTATGTGAAGCACTTTGTGTTACATTCCCTTTGTATGAAAAGTGCTATACAAATAAAGTTTGATTGATTGATTGAATGTCCTGAGCTGTTTTGGTCCCATCTGTCGACCACAACCTCCTCACTGTGTCTCTCCATAACTACAACAACTGATACATAACATGTATGTAATAATACAAAGCCGCAGTACTTTAGTAGGATTCTGTTTTACTTATAAAAACCCCACTAAAATTTAGATTCCTGTAACTCCCTCATCTCTGGCATCTCCCAGAAATCCCTTTCTCGCCTCCAACTGGTTCAGAACGGATGACATCACATCACCCCGATTTTAGCTTCTTTACACTGGATTCCTGTTGGTTTTAGGGTTGATTTTAAGATTTTACTGATCCCTTTTAAAGCTCTTTTAGGTCTGGCTCCTAGCTATTTAACAGAATTATTAACTCCATACGAGCCGACCCGCGTCCTGAGATCCTCGAGTCCTTCTGACCGTTCCAGAGTCAAAGGTGAAAACCAAAGGTGACCCAGCTTTCTCCACCAGAGCGACCCGACTTTGGAAGTAGTAACTTCTTTTGAATCACTTCTTAAAACCCACTTTTATAGACTTGCATTTATGTAATGTTGTCTATCTCACCACTCCTTTTACTTCTTCACATTTTACTTCTTTTATACTCCTTTTACCTTTTATTTTCTGTGTATCTGAGAATGTCTTGTGATAGTTCCTGCTCTGTCTCTTATTGTTTTACTTTTAATGTAAGAATGTTTTTTAGCCTTATGGCATCATTCTCTGTGTAAATAACTGCTCTCTGTCGAAGCCCTTTGTAAATGGCTGTTCTTAAAAAGGTGCTATGTATATATAAAGTTATTATTATTATTATTATTATTATTATTATTATTAATAATAATAATAATAATAATAATAATAATAATAATAATAATAATAATATATATTTGGCTTTCCTGCTCCATCACTGCACGTGTCCCTGCATGTAAAAAACAGATGATTTTTGTGGTAAATCAATACAAACAGTAGCTTATCAATACTGGAGGAAAGATTTCCTCTTGACAGAGCCTGCCTCATGAGGCGCCGATGAAATATCACTACAGTCACTTTGAGGAATCACATTGAAGAATTTAAACTAACTCGGTCATTTTCATTCACTTTTTGACAGAAAGAGTCAAATAATTTATTGACGTGATTATTGGAGGAAATGGGCAAATACAGAACACACAAACAAAAATGAATTAACACACACACACACACACACACACACACTCTCTCTCTCTCTTTTACATTTGTCTACTATCTCTACTATCTACACTATCTCTGTGTGTTAATGTCTCCACCTAGAGGACGAGACAGGCCTCTGCATGCTGGAAAATCTGCTCTTCATGACAGCTGAATCTGAATCACATCCAGATGAGCCAATAATAAGACGTTAATGTAATAATATGTTTTATTAGATTTTTCCTTTTAACCCTCTAGACCCCAACAACTCTTTTTACACTCTCCTCTCTGTATTCTTGTATTTCACTGCAATATATAAAATCTATAAAAGTCCTGCAGCTCTATGGAATCAGCACAATCATGGCTAGAAGTGGGAACAACTCAAACATGTCTTTGTGCAGAATAACACAGTTAGAATGACAGAAATCTGAAAAAAAAAAAAAAACCGAAGTTGAATTTCTCTGATAAATTATTTTTTGGAATTGGAATTAAATGGAATGCATAAACACTTCTCCAAGTGCTCACAAGTGTTGAATATTGGAAAAAAGAAATTGTGTCTCCACATATTGAAGTATTGTCATGTTTCCAGCCTCTTCTGTCCTCTCCTCTCTGCTCTGTGTAAACAGCCTCTCCTGTCCTCTCCTCTCTGCTCTGTGTAAACAGATTTTCAGTGAATATTTGTCACGTGATCGTTGGTCTCAGCAGAATCAATCATGTCTTCACAGTGTCGCACATGTAGCCTGTTTAATGACAGTTAGATTAACTTTTCTAAAGACTCTGATGCGTTTCAGTCTCACGGTAAACGCTGCCATCTACCGGGAACATTAACATTTCAGAGGGAATCTTCATTGAACACAAAGCCAGTAATGCCATTTTAACGCTGCAGTCACCAGTGTGTGATGTTTTACTGAAGCACGTTTTTGAGTTTGAACTTTACGATGGTCCTTGAACGGGTCATTGGTTAAAGATTCTGTTAGAAAAAGTGACTAAAACGAAGCTTAAAATTGAGATATTCCTGGCAAAAACATTTTATTCTACATGTGTCATTTAAAACGTCACCATTTACACCAAGTAACTTCTGTTAACCCCTCCTTTTGTGTTTTTGATTTGTATATGTATTTGTATGTGGTGTGTTTAGTTTTGAATCTTAACATTGTTTTAAGATGATCTAATTTTACTCTATCTTAATGGCCTTTTTTGATTATTATTCTGATCTCTGCCTATGTAAAGCACTCAAATTCACCTCTGTGTTTGAAATATAAATGATCTTCTCCCCTATTCACCTGTAAGCCACAAGAGACAAACTGTGGCCACAGCAGTGCTGAGGTCACCACAGAGAAAGAGTAACAGTCAAATAGAGAGGGGGTTAGGTGTCTTCAGAGCTCGCCTTCATCCGGGTCACGGAGTAGATGACATCATCGGTGTTATCACAGGGCGCGCTGTTGACTGAGGAGGCGGGACTGCGAGGCAAACCCACCTCAGAGTAATGGAGCTCACTCCAGTCGTCTGCAGCCTGGAAGAAGAAAAAAAAGTTTATAACTCGTATACTTGTTAGTCTCCTGCAAATGTGATTTTTTTATCTTCTTTTTTTTCTTTATACACATAATCTACAGAGCCTGGAAGACTTATATATATCTTTCTCCCAAACTCCTACATCATTTCTTTCGATTTGGTGTTTTTTCAAATGTGTGTGTATGTAATTCAAAAGGTCAAACTAAGATCTCAGTTTTCTAAGGACAGAGAGCAAGTAATCACTCTTCTGGTATTTTTTAAAACCCTTGATTAAATATAGAACTTGATGATATACCTTCTTACACAATAAATGTTAAATCTACGTGTGATATGTTTTTTCCAACAACAGCTGCATTAACGCTTCAAACATCATAAAATTGGAGTTAATCTGTGAAGATTATCCTGCTGAACAAAAGCAGAAACGTGTGTTGCAACAAAGTTTATTTTCTGCAATGATCCAGAATTCTCAACAGACCCCATGGAGAGGCTACTTCCGGGTTGGCTGACAAAAATACATAATTTTGTTTGCTCTCTATAGACAAACTGACATAAACTTCAAGATAGTGGATCTGTATAATCCCTTCTTTAATAATGAACTCCTGTAAACATAGCTGTTTTGCCATGTTCAGTGTTTCAGTTGTTTACTCTTTGTTAGTTTTCTGTCCAATAAAGTGGTTAGAAAAGAATACAAGTTAATATGCATTATACCAACAAATCAACAAACATCAAAGTTTCCCAAATAATTGGATTTGTGTATAAGAAAATGTGTCAATAAAAAACTAATGAATCAAATCGAACTGTGAACACTGTGACGTATATAAAAGAGACGTGCGACTGGCAGCTAAAGCAGCTGTGCCAGATGTCATAATTAACTCTGAAATGACGGCGCCTAAATAAAAACATCTAATTTTAATAAATGCCTCCTCTCTCTTCTTCACTACCTCAGCTCAAACATCAGGTTGGAGGGACTAAGAAAGGAATCAAAGAAATTGAGTTTCCTGTTGTCTTACCTTCTGATTCCCCGCCCCTCCTCCTGCAGCAGAAGAACAGCACAGTCAGGAATATCAAGAGCATCTTGACGGACAGAATGAGGCCCACAGACAGCAGCTTCCCTGTGGATGGTTGATCAATGAGAAAGACATCAGCTGATCATAACTGATACTGCAGCATCTGTTACAGTTACAGCAAAACAGAACAACTCGCCAGAACATAAGGCGTGTTTCCATTGAGTACTTTTTGGAAAGTTGAGTGTTTTGGCTCCGCCCACTAGTTAGTTCCTCTCGGCCTCTGTTTCCATGCAGGTACTTTTGTAGCGGCTAAACAAAGGAGTTCGAATGTGACAACAGACCGACTCGGTGAGCAGTCTTTCCAACTAATCGACTTTGTCGATATATTAAGCCACTATTCAGACCCTCTAGAGACTCTTTGTCTCTATTTAGACTACTCAGATCCCTCTAGTGACTTTTTTTTTTTTTTAAAAGGACTAGCGACAAATCTAGCGACTTTTTCTGGTGTTATTGGAGATTTTTGGAGACTCATTTAGTTGTACCAGGCATTAAAATGAACAAGAAATTGAAGAAAACAAGGGTGGTCTAATACATTTCTCCATGACTGTATGTTAGATTTGGGACCATGATTTGAAAGTTTAAAAAAATCAGATTTCATGTTCTTTTGGGATGTTAATTGGGTTCAAAATGTTGATCCAGTAAGTCAAAGTGAAGAAAATTATGATCAGGTCAAAAAGGTGAGATTTTGCTGAAAAAAATAATACCAACATGGCATTGTAAACACTTTTTAAGTTTATTTTCAGGCAGAATAAAAGGAGTCAAAAACTCCAAAGGGTTGAAAACAAACCACAGCTCCAATAAGGCTTTAACATCCTGTATGTCATCGCAGATGTCGTTTCACTGTCTTTACATGTGCAACCAGAAAAATTATCTTGTGATAATGTTGATGGTTTTCTGTCCAATTATCTGCTCTTGATATTTTATTTTCATCTCTCTTCAGTGTCTCACAGTGAAGGTTTGTATGTACTCTCAGTCACTAGGGGAACAAACTGTTACTGTACCTTGATGTGCAGCTGGTGTTGCTGTTCTCTCTGTCACACACTGGCTGGTGGTTTTTGGGGAAGCTGACGGAGATGTGAAACTTCCTGAACTGGAGCTTGAACTCTGAGCTGCTGGTGTTGGTGTGGAGGCTGATGGGGCTGGTGATGTAACAGGCCGCTCAGTCCAGCTTGGTTTCAATGTGGCTGGAGCTGTGAACGATGAAACACAATGAAATAATGACGGCATCCATCCTCCAGACTTCACACAGACTGACAGAAGTTTTAAATAAGTAAATTATCTGCAGTATTTAAAGTCTACTCATAACAAATAGGTAAAATATGTCTTCATCATCATATTCAAATAAAATGGAGTGTGTCTGCATCACAGCTTCAGTTTTACTCTCTGGCCTCCAACAAGCAGTTTCAGGGTGTGTGTGTTTTTTTTTTTGCTCTTTTTACATTTTACTCACTACTGTTACTGTCCTTTTATTTCACCTCAATATATATAATATATATATAGTCCTGCAGCTCTATGGAATCAGCACAATCATGGCTAGAAGTGGGAACAACTCAAACATGTCTTTGTGCAGAATAACACAGTTAGAATGACAGAAATCATTTCTCTGGTAAGTTCTCTTTTTAAAATTTCAATAAAACAGGATTTATATAAACAACACACAAGTGCCCACAAATGTCCCGAATATTGTAGAACAAATTAAGTCTCCAAATATCGAAGTATTGTCATGTTTCCAGCCTCTTCTGTCCTCTCCTCTCTGCTCTGTGTAAACAGCCTCTCCTGTCCTCTCCTCTCTGCTCTGTGTAAACAGCCTCTCCTGTCCTCTCCTCTCTGCTCTGTGTAAACAGCCTCTCCTGTCCTCTCCTCTCTGCTGTGTAAACAGATTTTCAGTGAATATTTGTCATGTGACCGTTGGTCTCAGCAGAATCAATTATGTCTTCACAGTGTCTCTGAGGAGCAGAATTTAACGTTTTTAACAGGATCTGGTTAGTGCAAACGCTTTATTTTAAATGACACATTTAGAATAAAGAGATTCTGACACAAATACCAACATTGTAAGCTTAGTTTTGGAAACGTTCGTTACCTAAGATCAGTTTAAGGACCATTGGAAAGTTGAAATTTTGACGATAATGCCCCGTTTTTACAGCTTCTTTCTCCTATAAATAGCATATCTTTGCTGCCAATGTTCTGAACCCTCTTTAAAATGTCGCCAGTCAGTCAAAAGTAAAAACTCAGCCTTCCAAATGAAGGTTTAGTTGACGTCTTTCAGTAAAAACTCACCATCTTTTACAATGATCTCAAACTCTTTGTGTGAATCTGGAAACAATCTTCTGTCCAGACCACACGAGTAGCGTCCTGAGTCAGACCGGGTCAGCTGTGTGATGCTCACATACAGAACTAGAGTGAGTATAGATTTCTTGCTATATTCAATGCTGTATCTGCCATTCACAGCTCCGTCACCGGCTGTTTGAACGAGAACACCTTCTTCACATTCTTGCTTGCAGAAGAACCTCCGGCCTCCAGAGAAAGTGAAGGTGCATTCGACTGTGATATTTCCTCCTTCAGTTCCTGTAAGCACGTCGTATCCTCCTGCATCAACACTTCCAGTGTTTCCACCCTGCAGCGCTGTGGAAAAAAATCTATCAAAATCAATAGTGATAATTGTTTTTTGGAGAAAGATGCTGGATGCTAGCAAGATTATTGTTAAAGTGGTGCCTCCTCATCAATTAAGTATTCTGGATATTTAATCTGATGATTTTGTGACCTGACACTATGAAAAGTCCCTGCTCAATGTTTGCTTTTTAGAGGACAGGCGTGGAAGAAACAATCTGTGGAATGTCCCTGCAGCTGAAAGGGAGGATCTCTCACTTTGTTCTCGAAAAAATAAACAATTTTTCTTTAAAAACAAGCTTGTGATTAATGTGAGATTAATGACATATGAATTATGGATGAATGATGTAACGATCTGACTGCTAATACGGCTGCTTTTCAAAAATTATTCTAAGGAATGTTATTTTATTTATGTATTATTTTTATTTCCCCCTAATTCTTACTTCCATGTGTTAATTACAATATTGCACTGCAGTATTTATATTTATGTTCCTTTTTGTAAAAGACAATAAAGAGTTGTTGCAAAAAAACAAAAAATCAATAGTTACTCTGCAACTCTAGTAAGCTACAGATCATTACGAATTCTGTCATATTTTAGTCACAATCTGGCATGATACAATCAGGAAACTTTAAAAGTGCGTAGTTGAGATAAAAAAGGTTGGTACAGTATGACTGACACGGGGGGGAAACCCAGGAATAGGACTCGGATGCAGAGTAGTTGAGAAAAACAAGGTCTTTATTTGTGTCCAAGAAATACGGAGCTACAGGTAACAAAAGGCGCCTCTAAAAACGAGGGAGAAACTAAGAAAAATACCAAAACTAAACTGAGGAGATCTCTAGGCAAAAAGGGGCAAAAGGCCAACAAAAAATCACTCTTTACGAGGGCTAAGGAAAAACAACAGTTTAACAAGACTATGACTGTGGTAATACTGTGGTTCAGAGCTAGTGGTGCGGACAAAAGACATGACACACTGGCACAGGACAAAGGGGAGACACAGACTATAAGCACATGAGGGTAATTGGGAACAGGTGGACACAATCAGGGAATCAGGGAAGACAATCAGACTGGAGACACATGAGGAAGGGCAAGTGACCTGAAACGAGAGGAGAGTTACTTTTCAAAATAAAACAGGAATTGACAAGACAGAGACAGGACAAAAACGCAACTTGACAAAACACTCACCGCGGTGTGACAGTACCCCCCCCTCTAGGGCCGACACCTGACGGCCCAGGCTGTTCAGGGTGTTCTTTATAAAAGTCTCGAATGAGGTCAGGGTCCATGATGAACCTGGCTGGGACCCACTGTCGTTCCTCTGGGCCATACCCCTCCCAGTCCACAAGGAACTGCCTGCCCCGACCTCGATTGCGCACTGCCAGCAGCTTCTTTACAGCATAAACAGGCCCCCCTTCGACCATTCGGGGAGACGGGGGTGGCTTGGTTGCCGGCACCATGACGCTCTCCTTGACAGGCTTAATCTTGCTGACATGGAAGGTGGGATGTACTCTGAGGGACCGGGGCAGACGGAGGCGCACGGCTGCTGGATTGATGATTTTAGAGATGGGGAATGGACCAACAAAGCGTGGAGCCAGTTTGCGGGACTCCACCTGCAACGGCAGCTCCTTGGCAGCGAGCCACACCCGCTGGCCAGGTTGATAGGCAGGAGCCGGTCTCCTCCTGCGGTCTGCTGCTCTCTTAACTCTGTCCCCTTGACGGATTAGTGTCTGGCGGGCTGCTGCCCAGATGCGGCGGCAGCGGCGGACTAGGGCATGGGCGGAGGGCACCGACACTTCAGGCTCAGACTCAGAAAAGACAGGGGGTTGGTAACCAAACACACAATTGAAGGGGGACATACCGGTGGCAGAGGTGGGAAGGGAATTGTGGGCGTACTCGACCCATGTCAGGTGTTGACTCCAAGACGCTGGATTCTGTGCCACCAGGCACCGGAGGCCGGTTTCCAGCTGCTGATTGAGGCGCTCCGTCTGGCCGTTAGCCTCTGGATGGTACCCCGAGGTGAGGCTAACAGTAGCTCCGATTAATTTGCAAAACTCTCTCCAGAACCGTGAGATAAATTGGGGCCCCCGATCTGACACAATGTCCTGAGGGAATCCGTGGATCCTAAACACATTGTTCATCATACACTCAGCTGTTTCTTTAGCAGACGGCAGTTTAGGCAAAGCTATGAAATGTGCCATCTTAGAGAATCTGTCCACTACGGTTAAGACCGTAGTGTTACCTCTGGAGATCGGGAGCCCCGTGACAAAATCCATGGAGATCTCCGCCCACGGCCGGGACGGGATGGGGAGAGGCTGCAGCAAGCCTGCGCGGGCTCTGGAGGAGTTCTTATTCCTGGCACAGACTGGACACGCCTCAACGTACTCCTGGACCTCCGGCTCCATGGACGGCCACCAGAACCGCTGTGCGATGGCGAACATGGTCCGACGTACACCCGGATGGCAGGTGAGCAGAGACGAGTGAGCCCAGTGAATCACCTGTGGGCGCAGATTAACAGGAACAAACAGACGATTTTCGGGGCACCCACTAGGTGGAGGGGTCTCACCATTCGCCTGCTTCACCTCGGCTTCTATGGGCCAGGTAACCGCTCCAACCACATGGTTAAGTGGAAGGATGGGGTCAGGTTCCGTGGCAACGGGCTCGGGGCTGAAAAGACGGGACAGGGCATCAGGCTTAGTGTTCTTTGACCCCGGTCTGTAAGATAGGGAAAATTGAAAACGGTTAAAGAACAATGACCAGCGGGCTTGTCGAGAATTCAACCGTTTGGCTTTTCTTATGTACTGCAGGTTTTTATGGTCTGTCCAAACCAGGAACGGGTGTTGTGCCCCCTCCAGCCAGTGCCGCCACTCCTCCAGCGCCACCTTCACTGCCAGCAGCTCCCGATTTCCCACGTCGTAATTTCGCTCCGCTGCCGTCAGGCGTCGTGACAGGAAGGCACAGGGGTGAAGCTTGTTGTCTGACTCGGCTCGTTGGGACAGAACACCCCCGATCCCCTCATTGGAAGCGTCAACTTCCACCACGAACTGGCGAGAGGGGTCGGGGAGCGTGAGGATGGGTGCTGTGGTGAACCGCCGCTTAAGCTCTCGGAAGGCTGCATCCGCGTCGGCGGACCAGCGGAACGGCACCTGTGGAGAAGTGAGAGCATGGAGAGGAGCCGCTGTCGCGCTGAAGCCTCTGATAAACCGCCTGTAAAAGTTGGCAAATCCTAAGAATTGCTGCACTTTCTTGCGGCTATCTGGTGTGGGCCACTCAGCCACAGCGCTAACTTTTGCCGGGTCCATCTGAACCCTTCCAGGAGCTATGATAAAGCCCAGGAAGGAGATGGTATCGGCGTGAAATTCGCTCTTTTCGGCCTTCACAAACAACTTATTCTCAAGGAGACGTTGCAGAACAAGTTTAATGTGTCTCTTGTGAGTCTCCAAGTCGGGAGAGTAAATCAGGATGTCATCTAAGTAGACATATACAAAGTGATCTAGAAAATCTCTCAACACATCATTTATCATAGACTGAAATACTGCTGGAGCGTTTGTGAGGCCGAACAGCATGACTAAATACTCATAGTGTCCTGAAGGTGTGTTGAAACCAGTCTTCCACTCATCCCCTTCCCGAATGCGAACGAGGTGATATGCATTACGCAGGTCTAATTTGGTGAAGATCTGCGCCTGTTGAAGTTGGTCGAATACTGAAGTCATGAGGGGAAGGGGATATCTATTCTTTACTGTGATCTCGTTGAGGGGGCTATAGTCAATGCAGGGGCGGAGGGTCCCATCCTTTTTCTTTACAAAAAAGAAACCAGCCCCGGCTGGGGACGAGGATGGTCGAATCAGGCCTGCTTTCAATGAGGTTTCAATGTAGTCTTTCATGGCCTGCCTTTCAGGCCCAGAAACCGAATAAAGCCGGCCCTTGGGAATGGTGGAGCCCGGCAGGAGCTCGATGGGGCAGTCATAGGAGCGATGTGGTGGAAGAGCTGTGGCCTTACTTTTACAAAAAACCTCCGCGAGGTGGTGATAACAGCTTGGTACTGTGGTCAGGTCGATGGTCTCTGGGTCTATGGCAGAGTTAACAGAAACATTGTTCAGAGTGAGAATTTCATTCTGGGGCCGTGGGTCCCGGCAACAGATCTTACAACCCTCCCCCCACCCAATAATGTCCCCGGTCTGCCAATCAATGCGCGGGTTGTGGCGCACCAGCCACGGGAGCCCGAGGATGAGAGAGTGCTGAGGTGAGTTAATCAGGTATAGTCTAATGTGCTCCTCATGATCTGCGATGTAAATGTGTACTGGTTCAGAAATATGTGTAATGTCAAATAGTGCGCGCCCGTTGAGCGCGCTCGCCTTAATAGGCTTACTCAGCGGCTCTACCTGGAGCCCCAGTCTCTGAGCAAACCCCCAGTCAATCAAGCTCCCATCCGCCCCCGAGTCAATCAAAACACCCTGCTCAATGTCCTTGCCAAGGTGCGTAATCGTTACGGTTGTTAACTTTCGTGGGATGGGGGTGACGGCTGTGAAATGACTCACCACCAAGGTCGCTTTCACGGGGCAGGCGGCGATGAGGTGGCCCTGTGTGCCACAGTAAAAGCACCTGCCTTCCTGGGATCGCCGCTGCCGCTCCTCCCGAGAAAGCCGGGACCTTCCCAGCTGCATCGGTTCCTCCTCCAGCTCAGCAGAAGGGCGAGGAAGTGGCTCGGGAGGAGATCGACGTGGCGCCGTGCGCCAAGGAGCCGCGGAGGGACCTGGCATAGCGGCTGGCACCAACCTGGACCCGCGCTGCTGCTTCCTCTCCTGCAGCCGGTTATCCGTGCGGACGGCGAGAGCGATGAGGGAGTCGAGGTCCGGAGGGAGGTCCAGCGGAACCAGAAGATCCTGGATAGGATCTGCGAGCCCTTTCAAAAAAACGTCGTACAAGGCAGCGGCGTTCCACCCGCTCTCCGTAGCCAGGGTGCGGAAGCGGATGGCATAATCACAAACTGAATCAGCTCCCTGCTTCAGCCTGCAGAGTTCCCGAGCCCTCTCTCGATCTGTCGCCACCGGGTCAAAGACGAGTCTGAGAGCTTCGGTGAATCTCTTCTGTGACGTACACACCTCGGAGTCTCTGGCCCACTCCGCGGTGGCCCACGCCCGGGCCCTCCCCGTGAGGTGAGACATAATGAAGGCAACTCTGGATCTCTCCGTGGGAAAATCATGGGGTGAGTGTTCATAATGCATTTCGCATTCCGTGATGAAGGACCTACTTAGTCCGAGGTCCCCAGAGTATCGCTCCAGAGGAGCCAGCCTGGTGCATGCGCCAAAGCGCGTGGATGAGGGAGAGGGCTCCGGAGACGCTGCGGGCGGTTCAGGCGCTGCTGCCGGGTTCTTGGTGAGGATGAGGAGAAGCTGCTCCACCTGGGAGCCGAGGAGACCCACCTTGGACATCACGGTGGCCTTAAACTCCTCTTGGCTGAACGCGAGTCCTCTGAGTCCTTGGCCAAGGCTGGCCACCTGCTCCTCCTGCTGCGTGAGTTTGGACGCCTGGGAGCGCAACGCCGCGCTCAGCTGGTCCTGCTCTGCCGAGTCCATGCTGGCCAGTGTGTACTGACACGGGGGGGAAACCCAGGAATAGGACTCGGATGCAGAGTAGTTGAGAAAAACAAGGTCTTTATTTGTGTCCAAGAAATACGGAGCTACAGGTAACAAAAGGCGCCTCTAAAAACGAGGGAGAAACTAAGAAAAATACCAAAACTAAACTGAGGAGATCTCTAGGCAAAAAGGGGCAAAAGGCCAACAAAAAATCACTCTTTACGAGGGCTAAGGAAAAACAACAATTTAACAAGACTATGACTGTGGTAATACTGTGGTTCAGAGCTAGTGGTGCGGACAAAAGACATGACACACTGGCACAGGACAAAGGGGAGACACAGACTATAAGCACATGAGGGTAATTGGGAACAGGTGGACACAATCAGGGAATCAGGGAAGACAATCAGACTGGAGACACATGAGGAAGGGCAAGTGACCTGAAACGAGAGGAGAGTTACTTTTCAAAATAAAACAGGAATTGACAAGACAGAGACAGGACAAAAACGCAACTTGACAAAACACTCACCGCGGTGTGACAATGACCAAGGGTGGATGTTGGGGGTAGTAATTGTCCTGAACTGGCCTTGTAAGCTGGTGAGATCCCATTAAAAGATTTTTATTCTCCTTGGCGTTCAGTCCCAGCTAGGCAAGAATCCTTGGTTTTCTTTTTTTTTACTTTTTTACCCTTTTATTTGTCTTTTTTATCTTTAACTCTGTTTTGGATTGAGTTTTTATTACTATTTTATTCTACTTTATTTGATTGTTTTACTGTTTTTAGTATTTTATTCTTTTTATTGTTTTTATTTATACCCAGTTGTGTATGATTTATTCTATTTTAATAACTGTACAGCACTTTGGTCAACTGAGGTTGTTTTTAAATGTGCTCTATAAATAAACTTTGACTTGACTTGACTTGACTCTAATTTAATCTGTGTATATTGTAAAATGCACTGAACTGATTCCATAACAACTCAATGTTTTGCATATTTAGAAGAACAGTTAGCTGTCTACTGAAACATTCACGCTTAAAGCTTTTACAGGTGTTAAATGTGTAAACAGTAACTTGTATTTCTGTGAAAATAAAAAAAACTGCACTATAGTTGTTTTTTACTTCACTATTTGTATTTGTGAACCAAGATTAAGAGATGTGGTTTAGAGTTCCAGGAGTTTGTAAAGCATTTTAACCTGCATGTTACAGCTGCAGCGTCCATCTGCCTCTGGAGCTTTTTTAAAAATAAATGTTTTCTCTCTTCAGGTGTAAGGTCAACAGATCGATTTAGCAACCAGAACATTAAAAACACTCAAGTTGCATTCACTCTGTGTAGTTTCCTGTATTGTGCAGGAAGAACAGTCTCAGTTACAGTCAAGCTGAGCTAAATATACCCTTTACTGTTTGAATACCACAAAAAACTATTACAACAGAGGAAAACAAATCCAGGCAGACCACTGCCAATTGCAGAGGCAGGAGGAAAATGTTCGTTAGTTCTGTAATAATTATAATGAACCACAGGTGACTAATTCTCACATCTTATCACCATGTTTCAACAGAAACTCATTACTCAATACATGTAAAACAGAGACGGAAAGAAAAAAAATAGCTCTTTCTGGTGCCGTTTATCTCTGATCAAATGTAAATACATAAAAGAAAAGAAGGAAAGTGAAGCTAATGTACTCACAGAAGAAGAAGAAGAAAGTGTGACAGACTTTCATATTTGTGGCTCTGATAGTTTTATGCTGCTTTTCTTTTATCCACATTTACACACCAGGAACTTCTTACTTCTCTAAACGATGGAGTCCCTCCTCTAAACACACACACGCACACACACACACACACACACACACACACACACACACACACTCTCTAGTATTTCTATCTTTGTGAGGACCCTCATTGGAACAGTGGATTCCCTAGCAAGGTTATAATAGTTTTGGATTTTTCATTAGTTTTAATTTTGTTGTGAATTTTTGTTTTCAAATTCATTTAGTTTTAATGAGTTTTTAGAGTGAGTTTGCTAGTTTTAGTTTAGTATTTATTTTTTTGAAATGCTTTAGTTTTAGTTTAGTTTTTATTAGTTTTAGTGTTAGTTTTAGTTTTTTGTAATTGGGTATTTGTTGGGTGGGAGATTAAAAGAGGTCACAGTAAATTTTGCCTTTATTTCCTTTGCCTTATCCATCTTCATTATAAATAATAACTATTTATATAGCACCTTTCAAAAACAAGTTACAAGGTGCTGTACAACAGAAATAAAACATATCAAATACAATTTACTGACAACAACAAAATAAAACAACAAGGAGAAATTACATTGGACTTAAAAAATTGAAAATTGAAAATCACCAATCACAACAAGGTAATCTTACAACAATAATAAAAGGAAATTAAGAGAAGGTCAATCGATAAATGTGATTATGTATGAAAAAAGTTGACAAAGATGAAAACGAAAGACATTTTCACTATAATTTTAGTTAGTTTTATAACCACATAATACAGTTTCAGTTAATTATATATTTTTTGTAACCTGAACCCTAAAACAAAATCTTTAATTAAAAAAAAAGCCTTTAAAGAAGTGAGGACCGGCCGAAATGTCCTCACTTTGCAAAAAATTCCTCACTCTGTTGGTTAAAAACGTGTTCTGGTCCTCACAATGTAGAAAGTACAAGAACACACACACACACACACACACACGTATGCAGTGTCACATTAAAATGGTTTCCTTGCTCGTTTTTTCAAATCTTTCGTATAAAAACTCCAGCAACCCAAATATGACGTGAATCTTCAAAAATTTGATTTCCAAAATTTTACTCTTGAGATTAAAACTTTTATTCATCCAGAGTGAAATTGTTGTGCAGCAGTTGCAATACAAAGTAGGAAAGACTGTAAATATAAAACACACTATAAGAAAATAAAAACCGTACCAATAAAAGTGCCAAATACAAGACAACAGCAAAACAGGTTAACAGTACGGATCATACATTTTTATCTCACTGGAAGTCTCTTAAATCAAGCATAAAAACTCAGCTTTGAATAAAGCATAAGTGTAATAACACTGGAAATAATGTTTCATATCAATAAATAGTGAAACCTAACTTAAGTTATGCCAACATGAGTTGCACTATTGTGCAACAAGACCAAATTTGTGGTTGTTCTTAATCACACAGACAGATTTTTGTGTGAATGTTTCAGATTATTTACACTGATTAAAAACAGTTCTCTGTTGCTGACTGGGAGGGTAAATGTGGCAGTTACAGCTTATTAACAGTAGAGTACACAGGCAGATCTTCTTCAGCACGGCTGGCGTCAGGAGCCCGAGTAACAGCGTACACAACATGATTGTTGTCACCACGTATGTCTCTGTTGGTCGAGGCCCGGTTGGAAAAATCCACCTCAGAGTAGGTGAGTGGACTCGAGTCGTCCTCAACCTGGAAGAAGAAAACAAAGATGGGACAAAGTTTATAAGGCCTGGGGGGAGGTTAATCAGTATTTCTGAGCTACTCTCTCTAAAGCACAAGAAGTAAGTCTCAAATGTGTGAATTCATCAATTAGATGTCTGGAGCTACTCAACCGAAACAAATGGGAGGCGGATTTTGTGGAGCCACACAATGTGAGTGAATATTTTTGGACGAATAACACATATGAATATTGAATAAAATACACATGGTCCCCTTTTAACAAAAAAACTAGTGATGTAAAAACTAATTTTCCCCACTAAAATTGTTCCTCAGTTTCTAGACCATTGAAGTCACGTCAGAGTTGCACTAGCGTGACAAAATCTTTCAAACGGCAGGAGCATCTGTCTGTACACAGTTCTGTCTTGTCCACAAATTTAAAAACGTCACGCAAGCAACAAGCTGTTTCAGAGTGTTTTTTGTACATTTTTGTACATTTTCCTCTCTGTGTCCTTGTATTTCACTGCAATATATAAAATCTAAATCTATAATCCTGCAGCTCTATGGAATCAGCACAATCATGACTAAAGGTGGGAATGACTCAAACATGTCTTTGTGCAGAATAACAGTTAGAATGACAGAAAAAAAGAAAAAGATAATTTAAATTTCTCTGATGAGTTATTTTTAAAAAAAGTGAATAAAATGGAATTTACATCCACAAAACTTTTCTAGGTGTCAACAAGTGTCATAAATATTATACAAATTGAACAATTTGCATTTTTGTACAACCTCTACTTGCAACCTCTCTTCTCCTGTCCTCTCCTCTCTGCTCTGTGTAAACAGATTTTCAGTGAATATTTGTCACGTGGTCTCAGCGAATAAATGATGTCTTCACAGTGTCTCTGAGGAGCAAAATGTAATGTTTCATGCCTGTTTTTACAGTTTCTTTCTATGAAAAACTGTATTTTTTGGCAATTTCTTAAAGAAAACATACATTTGTGGGGGTGGTTTGGGTTCAGAGAGTTAAAATTCAAGTGAAATTCCAGTGTGAGCACATCTAAAACACTTCCTGTGGAGGAGTTCAGTCCGTGACTGAGACAACTTGTGAAAGAAGTCAGGTTATTTTTTAATAGTTTTCTGTTTTCTTAACCCAAAGCTGAAATACTCTTTTTCCTTACTGTATTTTGAATATTAGCTGCAGCTACCACGCTGTAGTCATCATTGGTTTCAACAACATTTTCTTTGGTATATGAGGCGTAAGTATGAAGAGGAGAGATTTTCACAGCAGGAGATGTGTTCCATCCGTCCTCTCTTAAGTTCTCGTAAACTCGATCTGTCTACAGGAGAAGACAGGTTCAGTTTGGATAAACATCAGCTCCTTTCACAAACACTAATATGAGATTCAGTGAAACTCACGTCTGTGACAGAAGCGTTCTGTGTTTCCTCAGGCGGTTCTGAAAAACAAAACGTGATGTTAAGAAAATGTCTCAACACTGATGAAACATATGGCTCAGTCAGATGGAGAAATGGAAACATTCTGGTAAATAGACTTTGAATTGAATGTCCATTTCAAAAGTTAATTTTACATGCAAAGAGAGAACAAACAAATGGGAAGTTTCATCGCTTCGGCTGCCAGCGTGTGTCTCGATGTTTCCTGTTTCCTCACCTTTGGCTTTAGCAATCCACTTCTTGCAGAAAACCAGCACAGACAGTGATATTATCACCATGACGACCAGAGACAGACCGACATACAGCAGCACATCTGGAGGAGTTTGAGGAGAAGAGCAACTTTGGATGTTGTACACATATTTATTATTTGTATACATGTGCATACACATCTATCTATCTATCTATAAAGCAAGAAGCGTCTGTGTGTGTGTGTGTGTGTGTCTAGGGCATATCTCGCTGACCATTAGTCAGACTGACCTAAGATTTGGTTTGTGGCTTGCGCATGGCACGAAGGTGTGCATCCTCGATTTTGAAGATTTTTGAATTCACTTTTCAAAATATCATTATTTACATAGGACGTGTTGCGGCATTGCACTGTTTAGGGGAGCTCCGCTATGGAAGAATTATCCTGTCTTTATTCAAGAGCGTAGATTTTCAGTTTGAGAGCATAATTTGTCTTTCTCATGCTCAGATTTGTTCTCCTCATGCTCACATTTTGCGCTCGCACTCAATCAAATCAAAATGTATGCATGCACTTAAAAATCACATGCTTGTGCTCACATTTCTTCTGCTTGGACACAAACATTTCGCTCGCACTCAAATATGTCCTGTGCTCGCTCAAATCTAAAGTCTACGCGCTCAGATCTCAACTCTGCGCTCTCAAAACTTTTGTGCTCGCACCCAGAACACGCATGTCCTCTCAGGTTGAGGTGTCTGCTCAGACTGAACGATGTCCCGCCCTGCGCTTAAACTAGTGTGTTTCACCAGCCAATAGGGAGACAGCTAGATTGTGACCCCGTCTTAGGTGCGCTGCCTCGCCTTTTTGAGCGCTCCGTCGGGGCGGGTATATGGTCTGTTTGTAAAACTGCTTCTCTCTTAAAATACACCAATTTACCATATTAGCCAGCTATTTGAATCGTCACCTATTTAAGACGCAGCATATTTATGTAGAATTAATCTTAAGTAGTCCTAAAAAGAGTTATCATAGTTTAGATTAGGGCCTATATATATTTTTTTTTATTATTATTGGTATATATATATTTATTGTTTTTTATTTTTCACCAGTTCAGTGGTGGCACGATAGTCCAGTGGTGAAGGACGCTACCATCTATTGCATTTTAAACCATGGGACGCCGGTTCGCATCCGGTCCGCTGCACTCTTGCTGCATGTCTTATGATTTACATTTTTAATTGATAAATTAATGTAACAGTAATACAATCCGTGTAACCAGCTGCTTCTCTTATTGAATCACCGTCCTATTTACGCGGTCAAAGCCAGGGAGTGCGTAATAAGGCTAATGTTGGTAATACTTTCACTTTCACAAGAAGAAGACTTTGAGCAGGATTCGGAGCGCGGCAGCGAATGAATGGGAGACGAGATGGATGGCCAAAGACCTCAAGTAAGTTCATTGCTAAATGTTGCTACAACTCAAAACACTCATACTTATCAACATATATAGCGGGCCTTTGTCGGCACTAGGGACAGCAACTCATTATGAATGAAGTGACGTCAGCGGGGATTCCCTTCAGCTCGCGCATCATTATGTGTGCCTACCTGCCTCTGGTACGATCATACGTTGCCAATTATTGTACTTTCGTTGTACATGTTACAATGAAGGCCCGCTATATATGTTGATAAGTACGAGTGCCAAAATGATTACTGTACTGTTATTGAAACTACTGTATATGATCGATGTGTTTTGAGTTGTAGCAACATTTAGCAATGAACTTTCTTGAGGTCTTTGGCCATCCATCTGTCTCCCATTCATTCGCTGCCGCGCTCCGAATCCTGCTCAAAGTCTTCTTCTTGTGAAAGTGAAAGCATTACCAACATTAGCCTAATTACGCGCTCCCTGGCTTTGACCGCGTAAATAGGACGGTGATACACTGCATTACACGCACAAATGTTATCCTCAAATCATTATCATCATCATAGTGTATTTTTCATTATACCTTTTTAATCACGTAGCCAAGTCTATTTACCCATCATCTCTTGTTAAACGTTTCAATAAGAGAAGCAGCTGGTTACACAGATTGTATTACTGTTACATTAATTTATCAATTAAAAATGTAAATCATAATAAGACATGCAGCAAGAGTGCAGCGGACCGGATGCGAACCGGCGTCCCATGGTTTAAAATGCAATTGATGGTAGCGTCCTTCACCACTGGATTATCGTGCCACCACTGAACAGGTGAAAAATAAAAAATAATAAATATATATATATAAATAATAATAAAAAAATATATATATATATATAGGCCCTAATCTAAACTACGATAACTCTTTTTAGGACTACTTAAGATTAATTCTACATAAATATGCTGCGTCTTAAATAGGTGACGATTCAAATAGCTGGCTAATATGGTAAATTGGTGTATTTTAAGAGAGAAGCAGTTTTACAAACAGACCATATACCCGCCCCGACGGAGCGCTCAAAAAGGCGAGGCAACGCACCTAAGACGGGGTCACAATCTAGCTGTTTCCTTATTGGCTGGTGAAACACACTAGTTTAAGCGCAGGGCGGGACATCGTTCAGTCTGAGCAGACACCTCAACCTGAGAGGACGTGCGTGTTCTGGGTGCGAGCACAAAAGTTTTGAGAGCGCAGAGTTGAGATCTGAGCGCGTAGACTTTAGATTTGAGCGAGCACAGGACATATTTGAGTGCGAGCGAAATGTTTGTGTCCAAGCAGAAGAAATGTGAGCACAAGCATGTGATTTTTAAGTGCACGCATACATTTTGAAAGAAAGCAGCAGAAATCTGAGTGCGAGCGCAAAATGTGAGCATGAGGAGAACAAATCTGAGCATGAGAAAGACAAATTATGCTCTCAAACTGAAAATCTACGCTCTTGAATAAAGACAGGATAATTCTTCCATACTCCGCCCCCTTCGCCATCTTGCGTCGCCATCTTGTTTTCGATACGCGGAGCAGACCATAATTGGACTGTGGCGGAGCGCGAGGGATCTGACGACACTGACTACAGCTTCTCTACACCGGCAACCCGACTGAGAGAAGCCGCTGCTAATTCATGTTAGCATTAATTGGAGCATTAACTGGGATGTTAGTTTTGGCTAGCAAAAAAACAAAAACAAAATGTATCTTTCTTACCTCAGAAAACTGAGCAGCGACTCCTTGGAGTGTCTGTTAGTCCAACCAAGCACTGAACAAGACATTTTACTGAACAAAACTGTCGTGTAATTTACTGGTCCAAGTTGTAGGTCAAATAGCTCATAAATTAGTTTTTAAAGGAGTCCAATTGGAAAAAATTACTTCTCTATCTTTAACAGTTATTCAAAAGCCCAGTTGGAAATCAGCTAAAAAAAAACTCTCTAACAGGTCTCAAAAATCTTCAAGCAGGAGTCCAAGATGTTGTGGCAACACTTTATTATCGATAAAAAGTGGAGAGAACAAATATAATACACACAAGGTGCAGTCCATAAGCTCTCTAACTCGAAATGAAATTTACATGAGGTTTTATAGAGAAATCACACACATCTGTCCATCCTATCATAAATATTCATTATGACCTTTCCTCCAATAAAATTTGTTGATTCTTTAGATTTCTCCTCCTAGGGGCTGCTCCAAATCCGCCCCCCTAGGTGCAGGTGGCATTACCTCATCTCCTGGCATTGAGACACCAATATGTTTAGGGGTTGAAAATACTCAACATAAGTGGCATTACCTTATCACTATGATTTTGAGTTATCCGTAGGTTCCCATAGGGCCTTTCTATGCTTTATTCACTATGATTTTGAGTTATCCGTAGGTTCCCACAGATCCTTTCTATGTTTTTATTCACTATGCTTTTGAGTCATTGGTAAGTTCCCACAGAGTCTTTCTATGTTCTTATCTCTCACTCATCTCTGTTTGTCATACACAGAGCCTTTTTTATTTTTCATTTCTCACTCAGAGTCTTTCTATGTTCTTATCTCTCACTCATCTCAGTTTGTCATACACAGAGCCTTTTTTATTTTTCATTTCTCACTCAGAGTATGCTACTGTATTTAGCCCTTGTTAATGCTGCTTCTTGCCCAGCTGGGTAATCCTTGCTCTTATCAGCTCTCCAGGACCAGCACTCTAATGAACATCTCTGGCGAAAGATCACAGGTGTTTTTTCTGGCACAAACTTAACATTCTTATCTAGGCCTTATTTTACTTCTCCTCTCTTCCAGTACTTCTCCACCTTTCAGTTAAATCTCTGCAGCATTTTGATTATACATATAACATCATATAGATCACTCAGGGTTACATTATTTAATCACAATTTGTCATACAAATAGCTACGTAGTCCCTCTAGAGACCCTCATAAAGAGATACTAGCTAACTCTCACCACATTATTTACTCTACATTATTCCCCCCTTTGTGACTTAATTAGTCACATCTCAGCAATGTCGCCGTCTAAAGATGGCCGTAGCCACCCTACTAGGTTCACTTTATCACTATTGACTAGGATCCATTTTTACGGCTTAAATGGGAGTTTTGCCAGCTCTCGCAAGGACTAGGTGCAAGCCTTAAACTCGTTTCCTAAGCGTTTTAGCGTTACAGTAGTATATGTACGAGGTCACACAGGATATATAATTCCAGCACACTGGTCCAGTATATATTTTCACACAAATCTTAGTGCGGTGATACAGTAGATAATGTAATGTGACAATTAAAACCTTTACCAGTGTTTGAGTAACTTCATCAAATGTAATGTGACAATTAAAACCTTTACCAGTGTTTGACTAACTTAATCACCTAAACTATGAAATCTCCAAAAGGGAGCTACAATACATCACACATTTTGAGTCATATAAAGTAAACATGATTATACCATGGTAAAAAGAAATGAAATCTGCTGAGATAAAGATCTTTTGCTCCATGTGCCAGACGCACAGTGGAGTGCCACCACCAGGGAGAGGTTACATGTGATGCCTGGTGATGGGGTTCTCAGCGTTCCTCAGGTCCAGGAAGGCCTCAGATGTAGAGGATAGGGACCCCGGGTCCCTCATCAGGGCTTGGTAAGCAGATAGGAGTGGTGGGTGAATATGAGGGTGATGGGCTGCGGTGAGTGGGCAGGTTGTATTCGTCGGTGATCATATCAGCCAATGCCTAAGTTAGTGCCACACGACATGGCGCATTAGGGGAGAGTTCCCGAGTGTGGCGTCTGTAGATTTCCAGCTCACGTAGGAGGCGCTTCACCAGGATTTGTTTGTCAACCCGGATCTCCATCTCGTACCTCCATCTGGCCAGCAATCTCTCCCGCTCGCTGGCCCACTCCTGTTTCATTGCCTCTCTTTCAACAGCCCATGCTCTCTCCAGCGTCTTCTGGTTGCTAGCCCACACTCTCTTCTGTGCTGCAGCCGCTTCGAGGCGGTCACGCTTTGCTGCCCAGTTGATCCGGGACTTGATTCTGGCCCTTTCCTAACGGAGGTTGGCGACCTCTTCAGGGGTACGGCCCTTCAGGTACCTGGAGAATGCCGCCATGGTCATTTTTGCCAATGCCTCTGCTCCCTCCCCTTGCTGCAGTAGGGCGTAGTTGGCCTCCTTCTCTTCCTCGTCCGATGAGGTGGATTCGTCAATATCCTCAGTCGCCGGCCTCCCTTCTCCAATCATCATTTGCTCCTCCCACTGGCGCTGTAGAGACTTCTGGGCCACTGGCAGCTGCATGTGCCGGGGAGTTTTGGCAGTAGACTTGGATGGTCTCACCTGCTGATTCCCTGGCCCTGGTTTTGGTTGTGCGGGTGGTTCCAACAGCCCTAGCAGTATGCTCGGTCCCTGCGCAGGAGACGGGTCGTGCATCTGAGACATCTGTTGCCCAGAAGGGTCACCTGGGAGCCACGCCTGCTGAGGGAAGTGGTGGGAACTGTGTGGCCTTAGCCTCTATCACAGTTTTGACCTGTTGGAAGATAGCCTTGTATATTTGCGTTAGATGTTTCAGATAATAGGTGAATTCATGTTGATATTGTTCAAGCGGAGGCCCCTCATAGGGTCCTCTGTAAAAGGGGACCGGCATCGGTCTCCCTGTTAGTGCTTCATGCGGTGTTAGGTGGGTTAGTCTGTTACACTGTGTTCTCATGCTCATCAAAGCAAGTGGCAACGCCTCCACCCAGCTTAGCTTATGGTCATTGTCATCCATAATTTTTGTGATTTTGTTCTTCAAAACTCCATTAGCTCGTTCTACTTGTCCCTGTGACTGAGGGTGATACACACAGCCATATTTCTGCTTAATTCCTAGCATTTTCATGGCAATTTTCATCACATTAGCTGTAAAATGCGGACCATTGTCAGAGCTCATTACATCTGGTATTCCAAACCGTGGAAAAACTTCTTTACACAGAAACTTAGCTGCTGACCGCGCATCTGGACCTTTTGTTGGAACTGCTTCCACCCACTTGGTAAACCTGTCCACAACCACAAGAATGTACCTGTAACCATTCTTTCTGTCTATCATATCTATGTAATCCATTTGTAGATGGTGAAATGGCCCTTCAGGCACCGGAACATGTGCTAACGGCGTCGTGAACGCTCTCCTGACATTATTTGTGTTACATACTGTGCATGCATTTATCCATCTATCAACTCTGTGTGCCAACATTGGTGACCACCAGACTGCTTGCAGTCGTCTCAATATCTCCCCCCTTGCGACATGGTCTTGACCATGCGCTTCCTGAATGGCAATTGGTACCAATGCCGGTGGGAGGACAAAATGACCCTGCGCACTGAGCCAGAGGCCATTTTTATGTGGGTCTGGATTATTTTGGATTTTAATTGCGCCTCTTTTGATCCATATTTGATGTGACCACGGACCGGCTCTTTCCTGTGCTTCTTTTAGAGATGTTATGTTTGTTATAGGTTCCAGATCTTCTGCCATTAAAAGTGGTCCCATGCATGTGGGCGTAGCTACACGTTTAGCTGCTTCATCTGCTAAATTGTTGCCTTTGGCTATCAGGGAGTCAGTTTTTTGGTGGGCCGGGCATTTGATAATAGCAAGTGCTTTAGGGAGGTGTATGGCCTCTAGCAGAGCTGAAATAGCTTCCCCATGAGTTACTGGAGAGCCATCTGCCCTTAAAAAGCCTCTTTGCTTCCACGTGACGCCATGAACATGGCACACGCCATAGGCGTATTGTGAGTCTGTATATACATTTAGGGTCTTACCTGCTGCCAAGTGACATGCTGCAGTCAAAGCCTTGATTTCTGCGAGCTGCGCTGAACAAGGCTGGTTAAGTTTAGTGGCTTGTACCTCATAGAAAGAGCCGTCAGACTGCAACTGTATTATGTCGTAACCAGCGTGGTTTCCTACTGCATCTCTAAAACAGGAACCATCCACAAACAGAGTTATTTCAGCAGTTATTGGTTGATTATCTAGACCTTTACGTGGTTTCATGAACTCATCTGTTGTCTGGAGACAGTCATGTGGTGTCCCGTCTACAGGAATCACCATCCGGGTGGCAGGATTGATTGTGGTGCATCTTTGTACTGTAAGCTCTGGGGCAGCAAGGATTACCTCATAGCCTGTCCGTCGAGCCTGTGTCAAAACAAATCTGGGACTTGTGATTAGTGCATGTAATTGATGTGACGTATACAAAATAGTCGGGTGTCCCATTGTGATGCTTGACGCTTTCTGAAAGGCAAAAGCTGCCGCTGCCAATCCCTGATAACATGGAGGAAGACCTGTTTCAATGTTATCCAGCTTGGTGCTATAATATGCTAATGGTTGCTTACCACTGGGAGTGTCCTGCATCAGAACCGCACACGCATAACCTGCTTTTTCTGCAACATATAAGTGGAACACATTAGCATAGTTAGGATTACCTAGTGCTGGCGCTGTTTGCATGTCTGCTTTGAGGGCTTCAAAAGCTCCCTCTGCCTCAGGATGCCACTGTAGCGTAGCTGAGCCGTTTGTCTGACCCGCGGCTCGTATCAAACCTCTTAACGGGGCTGTTTTAATAGCGTAGTCGCAGATCCACGGGCGGCTGAACCCCGCCATCCCCAGAAAGGAGAGCATTTGCCCCACCGTTTGTGGTTTAGGGGCTTTTGTCACTGCTTCGATCTGGGAGGGTGCAATAGCACGCTTGCTGCCACACAGTTGCCTGCCTAGATATTCAACTTGTGGCTGACAAAATTGTAATTTGTCTTTACTTACTTTGTGACCCCCCTTTGCTAAAGCCTGCAAGACCAGGACTGAGTCATGCTCACACTGCGCCTGAGATGTGCTACAAACTAACAAGTCATCAACATACTGCAAAACGATGCTAGTGACATTTACGTGTTGTAAATCATCTGACAATACTTTGTTAAAAATCGATGGGCTCTCGACATATCCCTGTGGGAGGCGTGTGTATGCGTATTGTTGTCCTTTGAATGTGAATGCAAACAGAAACTGTGATGCGGGATGTAATGGCACACTGAAAAATGCTGAGCATAGATCAATGACTGTGTACCAGCAGGCGTCATGAGGGATATTTGAAAGTAATGTGTGTGGATCTGGTACTATAGGTATCTCTGCACCCACCACTGCATTGATGGCGCGTAGATCATGCACCAGTCTGTAGTCATCTGAGCTTGGTTTCTTTATAGGAAAGATAGGAGTGTTACAGGGACTTTTGGTTGGTTTTAACACACCTGCTACTACCAGGCCCTTGATTGTTGTTTCTATTCCTGTTACTTGATGTGGCTTCAAAGGATATTGTTTCCTGTACGGTAGGGTAACATCCTGTTTTATTTTTATTTTTACTGGTTGTGCAGATTTTACTAATCCTACATCTGTTTTATGTTTTGACCACAACCCGGATGGTATGTTACCTAACAGTTCATTATGTTTTTATGAAAGTGGCATTTAAGTAGGCGGCCTTTCACTGAGCAGCACCTGAACAGGTTGTACTTCTTCATAGGTGCGCACAGATATCTTCATGAACTGTCCATTAAGGGATGTTTGCACATGTGTGTCAGTTGTGAATTTCCATTCCCCTATTTGCTGTGCTGCCTTCACCATTGGTCCCAGATCGTGTGACTCATAGCCTTTGGTTGTCATGAGTGTAACATGTGGGGCAGAGTTAGGCACAGCAAACCAGTCTCTTAAGTCACGCCCACACACATTCAGGTTAACGGCTGCCGCCGCTCCTTGTGGTCCAATGTATATGTTTTCACAAGCTATGTGCACAGGAGCTTTTTGACACAGCAAGTCTGTCCAACAGGTTCTGTAATCTTGATGTTGTTGTTTGTCATCAAACATCATTGTGCAGTGCAACGGCAATCGTGGCTCCTGTGCTGGAGGCAGCTGTTTCTCAACAAACATCCTCCACTTCTGCCATTTTTCTTCAAGGTGTGATGGATTTTGTAGTTGGAGCCAATACACTGTAGGCTGGACCTGCTGTCGTTTGCTGATTTCTTTAGCACGCTGCATCACCATCATTCCAGATGTTTTTTCTTTTATGAAGTCCAGTTTCAGGCCTTTGTCTGTGCAGATGATTGTCGCTTTCAGCGGGCACAAAATGTCTCGTCCCAAGAGGTTGATGGGCGTATTTTCTGATCACTGCCAGGTTCTTTTTTGTTGTGGTTGGTACGGGAGAAACGTGCCTGATAATCTCTCTTGTTTCTTCTTCCCTCGGAGCTGCTGCTTTCTGTGTCAGAAGAGTCATCACTGGAGCACACTGTGTCAGGCTCAGCTTCAGTGTGATGTGCCTTGTTGCCAGATCTTCTCACCTTATTTTGGACAATGTCACTGGAGGTCATGCTCTTTTTATCCTCTTCTCCAGATACTTGTTCATTTGGTTGTGTGTTCCAGTTAATTGTGAATTTTCCCATTATTTGTCCTTCAGTGGTATCTCCCTGTGCCCTTAGTGGATATTGTCCTGTCCCGGATGGGCCAGCAGGGGGAGCTGTAGGAGGCTGAGCAGTGGTGAGAGCTACAGGTGGGATCATGGGCTGAACTGAAGGGGGCGCACATGGTGGAGGCTGAGTCATCTCCCCTTGTGCTGCAGGCGTGGTCTGTTGTTCCGTCTCCTCTTTATCCATCATGGCTGGCATCTGTTTGACGTCCATCACATGTTGTCTGGCTGTTTCTCTGAACCAGCTGAGCACCTCTCTTTCTCTGGCCCGTTTCCCTTCTCTGCTGTTACTTGTGTCTTTGGCCTTATAGTGCTTGATGTTGGCCTCCACCTCTCTACAGCATGCTGCTTCGAACGTCCCGTTAGTGGGCCAGCACAGTCTGCCATTTGTACGTCTGTTCCACCTCTTCATGCACTTTTGGATCTGTTTGGCATAATCCGGGTGTTGTCTTATTACTAGTTCTACTGGGGTTAACAATCCTCCGCTTTTTATCATTTTAGCGCCCATAATCTCTTGTTTAGCTCCCGTATCCTGCCTAGTAAGTTCTGGCTGTCCCTCTTCTCTGGTTCTGATAAGAACTATTATTTTGCTAACAGTTATCCCAACTTTTTTTTTTCCACCATTGGGGGAAGTTGTAACGCAAATTCTCAGTCCTGTCCTTGGCTCGGGTTTTCACTATGTATTCAAACTTTCCTGTGTCCCACTCTACTCTCCTGGGGACGATCCTGATGTCCAACCGTGGATCTACAGCCCCCCTGTATACTCCTGCGATGGTTAAATCGTCAGGAATGCCCAGCCACGGGCGCAACGGGAGGGTGCCTGTAATTAGGGGATTTTGGCACAAACTCTCTAATATTGTGGCTAGGGTGTATGGGGCCCAGATTCTACGTATTATTCCTTCCCACGACACTGCAGGAAATTCCTTTTTGGTTTGGGTTAGATTAAGAATTCGAGTGAGGTGCCACAACTTTTGACAGATCTTCTGTTCTGTCTGCCAGTGCTCTATGCCATATTCGTCAATATATGACCGTTCCAACAAAAAATGAGCTCTGATACCATGGGTTTCAATGTCTCCCTCAGTAGTTATATGTTCAGGGGTTAATTTTCATCTTCACTCTCACTACTCATTCGATTTTTGGCCATATATTCTCTTACTCCTCCTTATTTCACTATTTTGGGTTATTTTATACCCTCTTACTGTACTATTGTGTATTTTACCTTCTTTAACCTATTTATTTCTATTTATTTCTATATATATATATTTATATTTAAATTTATTTATCATTTAATTTTCACTCCAACTCTCAACTACTCTCCAAATAACTCCACTAAGAGCCTATTTATTTCTATTTATTTATATGTATATATTTATACTTAAATGTATTTATCGTTTAATTTTCACTCCAACTCTCAACTACTCTCCAAATAGCTCCACTAAGAACCTATTTATTTATATTTATTTATATGTATATATTTATATTTAAATGTATTTATCATTTAATTTTCACTCCAACTCTCAACTACTCTCCAAATAGCTCCACTAAGAACCTATTTAGGAAGCTCAGAAGAGTTAGAATTCCTAAGGTTATTTGCTCCGTAACAACTGACGCGTTATGGGCTGTAAATTTTCAATCCTTTCTGCTCCTTCAAACGAAAAAGTCAGATTTATACAAATGTGTGTGCGTATTTTAAGCAGTCTGTTGTTAGGGTGGATGTGGATGTGTGTGTGTGCGTTTTTTTATCTCTCCCCTGTGTGTGTGTGTGTGTGTGTGTATGTCTTATCTCTCTGCTCTCTCTTTTTCCTCTCTCGCCCTCTCAGCCAGCCGGCTCCAGCAGGCTTGCTATTAACTCACACCAGCGTTTATATACACTCAAACAGCGTCTATATACACATTACTAAACTACAAGAGCAAGGAGAACAAATTAGTTGGGCTTGCCTGCCACTATCATACATTGCTTATATACCACTCCTACTGTAAACAAAGTGGGGCTCCTAGGAATACCGTACACTCTGACGGTAGCTGCCTCCGCTGGACAGTCGCATGCTTTAAATGATTTGTTCCTCAAATCATTTAGCTACCTCCGCTGGGTAGTGAGACGTCTTTTCTTATTCCTCATAACATAAAACACCAACAGTCTTGCCTGCCTTGACTCCTTATACTTCTATCAAAATTCTTTCCCTTTCTCACACTATTCTTTTCAACCTCTTTTAGCACAAGTACGTTATTAAATACACTTCCCTAACATTAACAACTGTATCTAGTGCTCACCGTCAGACCCTTTTTTCCTTTAAAAAGGTGTTCTTAAATACTCAACATTAAGAACTTCAATCACTCACTTACACAGCTCTCTCTTTTTTTTTTATGACTTACTATTTCTTATCTATTCAACTATCACTGTCTCAGCACCTGCCAAATTAGACTTCCGCCAAACGCGGCTGCTGCCAGCAACCAGATTACAATGCAAACATTAAACAGTATCTGATCACAATCATTCACTCTCTCCGCGCCATGGTTTTGCTGAGACATGCAGACAGATTTGGACAAACGTAAAATAGACAGCACACACAGTTACTTAGACAGACAACATGGTTTGTCACAAAATCTCTGTTATCTCCTGCAATGGTTAACTTGGGTTAATTAATTCAAATTAGATTGGGTTCAAGAGGGGAGAATCACAGTTTAGAAAGCAATCCCTCACCTGGGCGGACCTCACCTGTCACTCAGACACCACTTTGATCAAATTTGCAGAGACAACGTTCTGCTTACCTTGATTTTTAGTGGGCCCGTGGTTCTGACGACAGGATGAGATGACGCCTCTGGTGACGGATGCCTCTTGGATTCTTTTCCCTCCTGGCTAGCTCGCCAAAATGTCGTGTAATTTACTGGTCCAAGTTGTAGGTCAAATAGCTCATAAATTAGTTTTTAAAGGAGTCCAATTGGAAAAAATTACTTCTCTATCTTTAACAGTTATTCAAAAGCCCAGTTGGAAAACAGCTCAAAAAAACTCTCTAACAGGTCTCAAAAATCTTCAAGCAGGAGTCCAAGATGTTGTGACAACACTTTATTATCGATAAAAAGTGGAGAGAACAAATATAATACACACAAGGTGCAGTCCATAAGCTCTCTAACTCGAAATGAAACTTACATGAGGTTTTATAGAGAAATCACACACATCTGTCCATCCTATCATAAATATTCATTATGACCTTTCCTCCAATAAAATTTGTTGATTCTTTAGATTTCTCCTCCTAGGGGCTGCTCCAAATCCGCCCCCCGAGGTGCAGGTGGCATTACCTCATCTCCTGGCATTGAGACACCAATATGTTTAGGGGTTGAAAATACTCAACATAAGTGGCATTACCTTATCACTATGATTTTGAGTTATCCGTAGGTTCCCATAGGGCCTTTCTATGCTTTATTCACTATGATTTTGAGTTATCCGTAGGTTCCCACAGATCCTTTCTATGTTTTTATTCACTATGCTTTTGAGTCATTGGTAAGTTCCCACAGAGTCTTTCTATGTTCTTATCTCTCACTCATCTCTGTTTGTCATACACAGAGCCTTTTTTATTTTTCATTTCTCACTCAGAGTCTTTCTATGTTCTTATCTCTCACTCATCTCAGTTTGTCATACACAGAGCCTTTTTTATTTTTCATTTCTCACTCAGAGTATGTTACTGTATTTAGCCCTTGTTAATGCTGCTTCTTGCCCAGCTGGGTAATCCTTGCTCTTATCAGCTCTCCAGGACCAGCACTCTAATGAACATCTCTGGCGAAAGATCACAGGTGTTTTTTCTGGCACAAACTTAACATTCTTATCTAGGCCTTATTTTACTTCTCCTCTCTTCCAGTACTTCTCCACCTTTCAGTTAAATCTCTGCAGCATTTTGATTATACATATAACATCATATAGATCACTCAGGGTTACATTATTTAATCACAATTTGTCATACAAATAGCTACGTAGTCCCTCTAGAGACCCTCATAAAGAGATACTAGCTAACTCTCACCACATTATTTACTCTACAAAACGTTCAAATAAACTGTCATTAAGTGAAAATACAGTGTGAAAGGGTCAAAGTTATGAGACCAAATAGGTAAACGTCCTCTTTTCTATCTATATAACGTTATATATAACTTTATTGACACGTTTCCATGGATACGCATTGCTCTGCTTCTCTCCTGGTGACGGCTCGCCTTGTCAGTGACCTGTCAATCAAAGCTAGAAACGCCCCAAATCATACGATACTTTTTCTTCTATTTTCTTCTAAATGGGGGCATTATTAGAACTATTGACATCAAATTGTATTGAACAAGATTTTTTACTAGCGATTGAGACCATAATGTTGTCCCTGAAAATTTTTTCTGAAGTAATAAATCAAGTGACAAGTTTTCAAATTTAGCACTGAAATGAATGGGCAGATTTCTTTTGCAGCCAAACTTAGCACCCCCTACTGGAATTTTCGGTGAATTGCAGGCTTTATGCACTTCCTGGTGGCCTCCATGCTCAGACACGGAGATTGCCGCCTGGCCTACACCTGGTCAGTAACACAATTCACTCGATTTCCACGCCTGACTCATCTCATCTGTAAGTCTATTTAGCCTACCTATCTTTCAGAGTTTTAAAGTCCGCTACAAGATTCGATTTTCCAATAATATTCAAATGGTTTCCAGCGAATATCAATGTTCAATGTGTATGTGCTGGATGGTGTGCGTACCTTATGAAAAGTGTTTCATGGAGTTGCAGACGTTGTAGTGTGGCATGTAATGTATGAATACATACTTCCAACGGGCACTGCACTAGTAAATATAAATGCATAAACAGTATACGTCTGTATGGTCAGACAGACTTACATGTATATAAGCAGGAGGAAACTGCTAGACGGACTCTTAAACATCTTGTGAATGCTTGTAAAAATCTGGAATTGATGCATGTCTTTTTGAATAAATATAATATATTAAATATTATTATTATTATTATTATTATTATTATTATTAATAGTAATAATAATAATAATAAATATATATACATAATATTGAGTTTTATCCATCCATATACAATTTTGGTAACACTTTACTCGGATATTCAGTGACATACAGTTCAGAGAAAATATTTCTTGTGAGTTGAAATTTAATAAACCAATATTTTCACTTTGTTTGTACATGTTCAGCATATTATTTCATGAACATATCTACAAGTTCTCAGATTAATTTAGTTGAATTTGAAATACTCACTGAATCTATGTTATTCAACTCGCATTCAGTTCAGTTAAAACTGAGTTGATCAGAGTTCACAGTTTAGTGAAATGTTCACTCATTGTGTGTTGAATATGTGCATATATACTGTCAAACACCTGTACGGCAAAGGTTGAACGAGTAGTTAAAATTCAACTAGATTATTCTGAGAACATGAATGTTCATCAACGGTCAAATAACCTCTGTTGATAATCTGTCGAACATCTACAAAGTTAAAGTGTTGAATTGTTCAATCTCAACCAATAAATTACTCAAATCTTACAAATACTCTGAACTACCTGTCGCTCAACATCCAAGTAAAGTGTTATTGCAATTTTATGTACTCACTCAATTTAACTCATGTACTTTCAAATATTTAACATGCATGAAGAAGATTCATCGAGTGTGTGGAGTGGAGGTACCTCTAGTTGTTGTATCCTCAGTTGGTGGATTTGTGGAGTTTAAACCCTGTGATGTTGTTGCTGTGGAGGCTGGTTCATTAGAAGTGGTGGGAGCTGTGAACAACAGAAACAAATCAAGTCCTGATGAGAGGAAGGAGATCCTCTGTGTGCTATGCGTCTCTATACTATGACCATGAATCAGTGTTAAAACATCAGCAACTGTCAGTGAAAACTTTCTTCAGACCTTCAAAGGAACAAATAAACATTTTTATTCTCGTTCCTCATTATTCCTCATTATTCCTCTTATTATTTTCATTCAACTTTGAAAAAAAAACTCACCATCTGTGACAATGATCTCAAACTCCTGGTAGGGATCTTGAGAGAAAAAACTGTCCAGACCACATCCGTATCGTCCAGAGTCAGACTTGGTCAGCTGTGTGATGTTCACATACAGAACCGCTCCTGACTGAACTCTTTCTAGATACCTGATGCCGTATCTGTCTCTCTTAGCTCTTGAACCAGTTGTTTCAACAAGAATGTCCTCTGTGTTACATTCGTCCTTGCAGAAGAACTTCCTGTTTTCAGAGTGAGTAAAGGAGCATACAACTGTTATATTTTCTCCAGTTCTTTTGTAGAGGGTTTTGACGAGAGAAGAATCTTCATCCAGCTCTGCTGTAAAAAAGATGAAAATCAGCGGTTACTTTCTAACACAATTTGATGTCTTCACAATAAAGATGTAACAGATTGAAACCATTTAATGAATCAACATGTCACTGATTGTACATTACTGGTTTCTAAATGAGTTTTAACATTTGAGAAGAACCAGCTTTGCAATTGTAGATTATGAAACCAATCGAGTATATGTATATATATATATATTATTTTTTTTTTTTTTTGCAAATTGTCAAACTTAATTAATAAAAACTCTCTTCAAAAGCACAAACAGTTAAAATGTTCACACTAATAAAATATACAGAAAGTATAGAAAATATTGTTCTTTTATCTATGAACTTCAACTGAAATAAAATTCTGAATTAATAAAATATCACTTTAAATATTAAATCAGTATGTGTGTTCCACTAATATACAGATAAACTGATATGTCAGCAACATTTTGTTTAGAAAAGACAAACATTTCTGACTTTCAGTAGAAACTTACCATCTACAACAATGATTTCCAACTGTTCGAATGAAGATCCACAACCACACCTGTACAGTCCTGAGTCAGACTTGATCAGCTGTTTGATGGTCACTGAAACATCTCCCCTGAAAATCCCCCTCTGTTCAATACTGTATCTGCCTTTCTGAGTGCTGAAGAGAACTGTTTGGATGAGATTGTCCTGTTGTCTACATGGTTCCTTACAGAAGAACATCGTCCTTACAGTCAAAGAACAGGAACATTGAACTGTGGCATCTCGTCCTTCAGTTCGTCCATAGACAATGGTTTGGGCATTGATGAAACCAGTGTTTCTATCTAGCAGAGCTGTGGAAAATATGAACAATCGTTAGTTACTGTCTGTTAGATGCTGCAGTCTGATCACAATATTTCCTGCTTTAGCTAAACACGTGCAGCTTTCAAAATAAGAGCACAATGTGTTTCCAGAATCCACCAGAGAATTTACAAGAAGACTATCAAAATATGATGCCTTAAATAAAACATAGAATAACTCTTATTCTCTTTATAATAATTAATAAAATATGCAATCATTAAGATCAGTGTATATGATGGAATAGTGGCATTAGTATGTGTGAGAGGCACCAAATTTGGCCTTTTTATTGAAAAAACTAATTCCCGCACTGGATGGCTACTCCATGTAGGAGTGGAAAACTGTTAACAGGAACTAGATGTCACAGTAGGATATCAATAAAGAGTCTATGTCACGGTATCTCCTGACATAAAATGTTATATGAGGTGTTTGCTCACATTAAGCTGTCAAAGTGTTGATTTCTCCAATCCTGCTTTTGAATATGATAATTCCTACTCAAGGGTAACTGATGCAGCACATTAATGAAACACATGTCAACCTCCTACTGAGGTTTTATAATATAATATTATTTAGGATATATGTCGAATAGGATATTACTATCTACCAAAGTGGACAGTCTTTACTCTCACACACAGACACAAAATAGCACAACACAGCAGCAATAAACAGGACGACAGACTGAACCTTTCTACGTTCAGTCAGTTTAAAGCTTTTGCAGCCTGATAGAGGTGTTAACAGTAATCAGAAGGTTGTGTTTCATTAATAATTTAACGTCAAGAAAATTAATTTTAGTTCTGTCAAACTTTTTTCTCATAAGTCTTTTCTGCTCAACAGGACAAACAGAATGATTTAGGGAACCAGCCCATAAACAACACCTTATTTCCACACCACTGTTTCAAAACACTGCTGGTTTTGACAAACATTTACTTCCCAAAAGCCAGAATTTAACACTTTTCTTTCTTATATTTGATAGACAAAAAAAAAATGAAATAGCGAAAAAAGGATAAAGGATAATATAGAATAATCATTCACTGCAACCATAAAAACAAGTTTGTAAAAAAACAAAGCAAAACCCTGATCATTGCAGACGGCTGGCAGCAGAGAAATCATGATTCAAGGAAATTATTCATTTCTTTTCAGCAGTTTTACTTTGTAAAGTAAGTTAATAATAATAACTGAGCTTGTTGCCTTCATTATTCTTACTGATGTAGATTATTTTGAAGAAGTAAAATGTACTGGTAATTAACTATTAAAAAACAAAGGTTCACATGGTTTCAAGTCTGTCCTAAACCAATTGCTGTTCTTCTATCCATACTGTCCACAAAGAGATCCTTATTAAATCTATTTCTACTTTAAAATCCACAGACCTGACTCTGTGTAAAAATATTAATTATGTTAATGTGAGCCTTCAGATGAATCAAGTGAAGCCTCATGTTCACTTTAGAAGAAAAAAGATGAAAGAACAACATAAAGTGACAGAAACACAAAAATGAATGTACTCACAGAGGAAGAAGACGCAGATCAAAGTGTGATGGAGTTTCATGTTGATGCTCTGATGGATTACTGCTGCTTCTCTTCTTTCTTCACTGACAAACAAGGAACTTGAAACTTCTTTTAAAGATGGAGTCCCTCCTCCAAACTCTCCTCCCCTCTTAAACATTTCTGCAACTATAATGGCCCAGCACTAGGCATTACATAATGACATTGTGTTTGGGTTGACTATTTCTATATATTATTTTACTATGACAGGATATGATAGAATTATTTCTTGTAATCACTAATATTTACATAACAGAGCCCTGGCCCACCTAAATGAAACAGAGCTATAATTATTTGTGCTTGTGGTTACAGTGAGATGTCAAAACTGTTGCTGTGAAAAAGGCCTGTTTTTTTTTAATTTACATCATACAAACTCTAAGAGAACACACATAATACAGAATCATTCAAATCAAAAGACTTTAAGTGAAAATACAAGATCGGTTATATATAAACATACATAATTATGTGCAATTCATGTTATTGAAATCATAAGACATGTATACAAACACAAATGGAAAAAAAGGAGAAAGCACTTCAAATTAAGGGGAGTAAATGAAAACAGTAGGAAGCGAGACATTTCCCGACAAGTCTTCTCTACTTTTTTACTAGCATGTGTTTTATTTTAATTGATGAGAAAAATCATTTAAAATCATTCATTAACCAAATAAAGGAGGGCTTACTATCTCTGAGGCTGAGGCCAGACACCCTGCAGAGGAAACTCATCTCAACCGCTTGTATCTCATTCTTCCTGTCACATTATATGGAATGTATCACAATGGTAACATGTAATAAGAAACTCTCAGGGCCACCGTAAATTTACTGCAAACCCTAGAAAATATACAGACAAAAAAAAGCAAAATAAATTAAACAAAAATTCATCTAAGTAGTACAAAGTCATTCTACAATTTGACAATATTCACACTGCATAAAAAAATTTATTGCTGATTCAGAAAATATGCAGGTTTCTTTACATGTATGGTTTTCTCCTGATTGCAGTGCAGTCAGTACAAGCTGGACTCTTGAGGCTCATGTGAGTATGGAGTAGATCTGGTTCTGGTCTCTGCTGGCTGGATCGAGGCTCTGGTAGGTGGAGTCTTCACCTGCAGCGACTGGACAACAGTTCTCATAGACCTGAGGAAACAAACAAACAAACAAATGTAGCCCTGTGGTTATTATTTTCATTGATTCATATACAGATATTAAAATGTTTGTGTTGATAATACATAATAGTTCATGAAGTGTAAATATGTTAAAAATGTTGGATTATAAAATGTTAAAACAGTCATTTCATATACAGTTACAAGACAGAGATAAAAGAGTGGTGTTATTTTAAAAAATCCTTCATAGGTAATGTCAGCACAAGGAGACCTCGATTGTTGTGGGCCAGTAAAGCATCTTTCTTTTTATTCTCCCATCTTTGTATGTCTGTAGAGCCAATCCTGTCCTCACCTTGTTCAGGTAGGAGGGACTTAGCGTCACCTACACGCTGCAGTAAAGTTAGCGGTAGCAGAGCCTGCTTTATCGGCATCCGAGTTGGATAGCTGTAAACTGTAAAGTAAAGTAAAAACACTCCTAACTTCCAAGACTGACGGAGAGTCGTCCTGTGGTCAATGTGTGTGAACTCTGTGAAGCTGCCAGAGGTAAATTCATATGTTTTGATGTGCTAGGTGCTGTTGTTTTTTTTGTAACATGTATAAAACGAGCTGAATCGCTAATCGCCATTAGCCTTTAGCTTAGCCTCCTCAGAGGCCGTCACACTGTTTTGTTCTGCATTGTCATTAGCAATTGCTAATTTGTGTGATACATTCTGTGGGTTTTTCACCATGAATAGGCCTGTAGCTCAGTTACTAAGAGGAATTGTGTGATTCAGGACCGGACATTTGCCATAAGAGGGAGAGAGTGAGGACCGGGAGAGCCCTGGACCGTGGAGAGAGACTGTAGCTGCTGTACTTGAGCGTGGTTTCCCCGCACCGTGTTGCTGCACGCTCCGTCCCCTTGCCGCTGAAACTGCACCTTGCCTTTTAGCCCTTTTCCCCCATTTTCATCTCTGACTGTGAGGATTCGTGAGTACACTAACACCTTGCACGTGTTTTTTTGTTTGTGCTGGTTAAAACCCAGTGAACTGGCCACCGGCCTCCACGCTCACAAGCATTGAACGGGCCTGCAACGTTTTTATTTTCATTTACATTTAATAGCCCTGCGTGAATGTGTGTGTGAGTGTGGGCTGTGGACACTTGAGTTGACCTAGTCACTTTGATTTTGCATCCTCTCAGTGGGTTTAACAGTGGTCATTTGTGTATAAACCTTCCAGTGCATTATGTGAGAGTTGTATACTGTTATACATGCATACTTAAAGGTCAACAGTGTACTAGTTAAATAATTTCTCATTCATAACTGTGTAATAAATTGATTTTGTTATTTCAACTAAATCCTGTGTTATAATTACGAAGATAATACTGTTTGGATAAATATAAAGTAGGTTAAAGTGAACTTTTGTTTTTTAAAGGGGAAGTACCAAATTTTGCGTTTACTTCTTAAGAGTTATTGGAGGCACCGCCAAGTTATTTTATTTCACTATCACAGTTATCACAGGTAGCGCCATCTTTAGACGAACTCAGGTCCCGTCCCACTGTACTACAACACCCCAATTAGTCAATATTTCATAGCTACATGGGACTGGGGTTACACAAACAAATAGACATATATTTGACAGAGAAAGAGAGCATACCTAATAGTTAGACATTAAAGTTATTTTTTGAGGCGACCTGAGAGATGAAGAGGACAGAAATGAAACTAAAGCAGACGGCTTTATGAGACTAAAGCTGTCTGCTGAGATACATTTAGTACAAACTTTGAGGAAAGAAAGTGGATTATACTGCAGAAGTGGTTTGGGCTCTGATGACATTTTGTTGTGAAATTAGTGGATACGAGTTCATTATTGTTATTATTGCTTCTGTGAATTCCAAACTCACTAACTTAAATTATTTTTTTATTTTCCTGTTTTATCTTCCTGTTTATAACTCCATCAATTTTTGTTTCTGTCTGTGCTGCTGTAACGCCTGAATTTCTCCTCCAGGGATCAGTAAAGACTTAAATCTGACTCAAACTACTCAATTCAATTACTGAAGGCCCATTTTAAATTAAATTAAACATTCATCATCAATACTTGGTGGTTCTGCACATTATTTAATATTGGGTGACATTTGTCTATTGAAATATGTAACCCCTGAAATCTAAATAAAGATATGATAGAGTATTGTAATATGTTCCCTGTATTCTTACAGTCAACATGGACTGAGTAGCTGTGGAATATAAAATGATTCTGTCGTGGCAGCATTATCAAATCAAATCAAAATTACTTTATTTGTCCCCGAGGGGAAATTCAGTTAGTCTGGTAGAACCTCTGGAAGAATTATTAGATAGGGGATATTAGTATCGAATTATGCAACCCCTGAAACCTAAATAGCAATTATATTAATATAGAGTAGCAAAATGTGTTCATCTTCTTGTTTATAATCATAAACAGAGATAAGATGTTCAAATACTTTTGGACATTGCTCTCAAGAAAGAGGGAGGAGAGATTTCAGGTTCAGTAACTGACTGCAGACACTATAATTTTCACTCCTATGTGCAGGAAAATGATCGTGCTAAAGACTGTTAGAAAGGAGAACAGCTTCACCTGCAGGCTGAGGGGGACAAAACAGTAGAGCTCAGTGTAGAAAGTGTCAGTATCTACACTGGTGTATTTTCATCATAATATTTTAAAATACTAGAGATTATCGTGCACAGGTACATGTTAGCCAGCAGTGAGAGTAAGAAAGGGTTAAAGAAAGTGCCTCCATGTCTCTGCTGTCTGTGTTTCTGCTGGTGTTCAAACCTGTGGGACACACAAAATATAGTTTTTGAGGTAAAAAGCTCAAAACAGCCAATGATAAAACACTGACCACAGTCACACACAAACATCCAACAGCTGTTGAACTCCGCCTCTTTCGCACAGCCTGTTCAAGGCAGAAATGTCATTCTGACTCCAGTTCTAAGGAAAAAAAAGGCACAAAAAGAGAATGAAGGCAGAGAGCTGTTTGTTGCTAAACTGGCTAATAACTGAGCCAGATCTTCTTAATGGCAGTACTGTATATATCTGTGTGGAGGAGGCTAATGCAGGGCTGTCACACTGAGCCAGCTGTGGCTGCATGTTTCTGTTCTCACCAAGCAACAGCAAACCTGAAACAACAAATCAAAAATATGAAACTTGTGAGTGACACACTTGAGTGTAAGCTGTTATCTGTCTTCACTCTGGTATGAAACTACAGTGATGTACAGTCGTGTTAAAAATAATAGTAGTCGAATGTGACGAACCAGATTAATCCAGGTTTTTAGTATATATTTTTTATTGCTACATGACAAACAAGGTACCAGTACCTTTCAGCTGTTATTCCACTCCAAGATTCTTTAACAACATTCCTCAATTAATTTACATTTCTTGGTTTTGCTTCAGAAACAGCATTTTTGATGTCACCCCACAAGTTCTCAATTGGATTAAGGTCCACTCCATAACATCAATGTTGTTGGTTTGGAACCAAGATTTTGCTGGTTTACTAGTGTGTTTGGGGTCATTGTCTTGTTGAAACACCCATTTCAAGGGCATGTCCTCTTCAGCATAAGGCAACATGACCTCTTCAAGTATTTTGACATATGCAAACTGATCCTTGATCCCTGGTATGTGATAAATAGGCCCAACACCATAGTAGGAGAAACATGCCCATATCATGATGCTGCACCACCATGCTTCACTGTCTTCACTGTGTACTGTGGCTTGAATTCACAGTTTGGGGCTCGTCTCACAAACTGTCTGCGGCCCTTGGACCCAAAAAGAACAATTTTACTCTCATCTGTCCACAAAATGTTCCTCCATTTCTCTTTAGGCCAGTTGATGTGTTCTTTGGTAAATTGTAACCTCTTCTGCACATGCATTTTTTTTAACAGAGGGACTTTGCGGGGGATTCTTGTAAATAGATTAGCTTCACACAGACGTCTTCTAACTGTGACAGCACTTACAGGTAACTCCAGACTGTCTTTGATCATCCTGGAGCTGATCATTGGCTGAGCCTTTGCCATTCTGCTTATTCTTCCATCCATTTTGATGTTTGTCTCCCGTTTTCTGCCACGTGTCTCTGGTTTTGCTCTCCATTTTAAAGCATTGGAGATCATTTTAGCTGAACAGCCTATAATTGTTTGCACCTCTTTATAAGTTTTCCCCTCTCCAATCAACTTTTTAATCAAAGTACACTGTTCTTCTGAACAATGTCTTGAACGACCCATTTTCCTCTTTCAAAGAGAAATGCATGTTCAATAAGTGCTGGCTTCATCCTTAAATAGAGGCCCCCTGATTTACACCTGTTTTTTTACAAAATTGATGACCTCACTGATTGATTGCCACACTGCTATTTTTTTGAACACACCCCTTTCAACTAATTGCCCAATTGCACAGCCTTAAGAGCGTGTATATCACGAATGCTGGGTCTTGTTGGTTTTCTGAGAATCTACTGCACCTACTGGTAACTTGTTTGCCATGTAGCAATAAAAAATATACTAAAAACCTGGATTAATCTGGTTTGTCACATTGGACTTCTATTATATTGAACACTACTGTATCAGATCAGTCTGATCAGCTGCAGCGTTCAATCAATAACTGATGTCCAGTAAGGGACGTGTGGACCAGTGAAAAGACTTCAGTGAAGGATGCTCTCATGTGTCCTCGCTCATGTCTCCTCCGATATCCCTCCTCGCTCCTCCATCCTCAGAGCACTAATAACAGCTTTGGGACGGTCGGGAAGATGGCGCATCAGAAGAACTTCAGGTTCAAGCGAGGAGACATAAAATAAGAGAAGTGAGAAGTACCATATGATAATCTGTCAACAAAGCCAGTGGGCTGGTACATGTGGAGAGCTGATGAGGGAATAAGATGCAGGGGAGGACAAAGCAAATGAGGGAGGGGACAGGTGAGGGGACAGGTGAGGGGACAGGTGAGACAATCAGGTGAAGGTGAAAGGAAGGAAAGTTCCAGGACATCTTGTTGATGGATGAGAAATGACAATAGTTTGATTTGTGGAACAACAAATGTGTCTTCAGACTATCATACTGAAAAACAGGAAATGTCAGTTGTTCATGTTGCCTCACCATCAGGTTTGGTCCTCCTTAGAACACAGATTACCGTCAGGGCCAGCCCTGAGATGAAGATGATGATGGCAACACTCACGAGCACAAAATTCCACAGAACTGTGTGAGGTTAAAAAAGAGAGAAGTTCATTTTAAGTCGTCTTTTCGTTGATGATGACCCAACATGTGACACTTAAGGCCCCGTTGATGCAGTGATGTAATAATAGTAACACCTGAATAACTGTCCTATTCTAAAGATCACAGCCAAATCCTAAAACCAAAAGAATATTACATACATGTACAAACATTAATATGATTAAATACTCTAGAAGAATCTTTTGTTGCAGAAAACTTGACACAGGTTTTAAAAATGGGCTCTTTTAACAAGGGACTCTTCTTTATAATTGTTTCACCTCCATATAATTTAAAGAATATTATAGAAGGGAGAAAAAGTCCCAATTATATGAAGTTGTGAGTTAAATAGCAAATGGTTTGTCAATTCTGTGATATAAAGCACCGGTGAGTTTGATAGTCTGTCAACCTTTCCCGGGTGTACCCCGCCTCTCGCCCAATGTCAGCTGGGATAGACTCCAGCCCCCCGTGGCCCCAGTGCGGATAAGCGGTTAAGGATAATCAATGAAATGAATGAGTTCAGAGGGGCAGCTTGTGTGTTACAGTCTCCATCCTGTGGTGTTCAGAAAATGAGACATTAAAAGGACCACACTACGGGACGAATGCAGAAAAGGATTGTGTGGCTTTTTGCGGCCGTGAAATGTGCGTTAAGACAAAAACAAACCGTCTTATTGTCAAAGCATGACCAGCGCTATTTTTCACTGGAGTTACGAGTTATGTTTAAAAATGCTACAAAGTAACTTTGGATGTGACGTGAACATCACAGTGTAGCCCTCTGATCCCAACCAGCTCACATCCAAATAAATGGTCAATAAATGCTGTATTTAAAAAAAGACAAAGCCACTTGCATTATGTCTTTTCTTAGTAATATTAATATTATTATTTCCAGGTTTGAAAGAGACAATTGGCCATTTTCAGGAAAGAACAGGCACCCTGCAGCCAATCAGAGTCAGTTATTCACCCAGACCATGGTGCAAACATATATTATTCATGTCCCATGTACCTGTTGGCTGAGTGAGTGGAGGTGTGGAGCTTCCTGAACTGGAGTGTAAACTCTGTGTTCTTGTCCAAGTGGTGGGAGCTGTGAACAACAGAAACAAATCAAGTCCTGATGAGAGGAAGGAGATCCTCTGTGTGCTATGCTTCTCTACTATGACCATGAATCAGTGTTAAAACATCAGCAACTGTCAGTGAAAACTTTCTTCAGACCTTCAAAGGTACAAATAAACATTTTTATTCTCATTATTTTTCATTCCACTTTGACAACAAACTCACCCTCTGTGACAATGATCTCAAACTGCTGGTAGGGATCTAGAGACAAAGATCTGTTCACACCACATCCGTATCGTCCAGAGTCAGACTTGGTCAGCTGTGTGATGTTCACATACAGAACCGCTCCTGACTGAACTCTTTCTAGATACCTGATGCCGTATCTGTCTCTCTTAGCTCTTGAACCAGTTGTTTCAACAAGAATGTCCTCTGTGTTACATTCGTCCTTGCAGAAGAACTTCCTGTTTGCAGAGTGAGTAAAGGAGCATACAACGGTTATATTTTCTCCAGTTCTTTTGTAGAGGGTTTTGACGAGAGAAGAATCTTCATCCAGCTCTGCTGTAAAAAAGATGAAAATCAGCGTTACTTTCTAACACAATTTGATGTCTTCACAATAAAGATGTAACAGATTGAAACCATTTAATGAATCAACATGTCACTGATTGTACATTACTGGTTTCTAAATGAGTTTTAACATTTGAGAAGAACCAGCTTTGCAATTGTAGATTATGAAACCAATCGAGTATATATATATATATATATATATATATATATTTTTTTTTTTTTTTTTTTGCAAATTGTCAAACTTAATTAATAAAAACTCTCTTCAAAAGCACAAACAGTTAAAATGTTCACACTAATAAAATATACAGAAAGTATAGAAAATATTGTTCTTTTATCTATGAACTTCAACTGAAATAAAATTCTGAATTAAAATATCACTTTAAATGTTAAATCAGTATGTGTGTTCCACTAATATACAGATAAACTGATATGTCAGCAACATTTTGTTTAGAAAAGACAAACATTTCTGACTTTCAGTAGAAATTTACCATCTACAACAATGATTTCCAACTGTTCGAATGAAGATCCACAACCACACCTGTACAGTCCTGAGTCAGACTTGATCAGCTGTTTGATGGTCACTGAAACATCTCCCCTGAAAATCCCCCTCTGTTCAATACTGTATCTGCCTTTCTGAGCGCTGAGGAGAACTGTTTGGATGAGATTGTCCTGTTGTCTACATGGTTCCTTACAGAAGAACATCGTCCTTACAGTCAAAGAACAGGAACATTGAACTGTGGCATCTCGTCCTTCAGTTCGTCCATAGACAATGATTTGGGCATTGATGAAACCAGTGTTTCTATCTAGCAGAGCTGTGGAAAATATGAACAATCGTTAGTTACTGTCTGTTAGATGCTGCAGTCTGATCACAATATTTCCTGCTTTAGCTAAACACATGCAGCTTTCAAAATAAGAGCACAATGTGTTTCCAGAATCCACCAGAGAATTTACAAGAAGACTATCAAAATATGATGCCTTAAATAAAACATAGAATAACTCTTATTCTCTTTATAATAATTAATAAAATATGCAATCATTAAGATCAGTGTACATGATGGAATAGTGGCATTAGTATGTGTGAGAGGCACCAAATTTGGCCTTTTTATTGAAAAAACTAATTCCCGCACTGGATGGCTACTCCATGTAGGAGTGGAAAACTGTTAACAGGAACTAGATGTCACAGTAGGATATCAATAAAGATTCTATGTCACGGTATCTCCTGACATAAAATGTTATATGAGGTGTTTGCTCACATTAAGCTGTCAAAGTGTTGATTTCTCCAATCCTGCTTTTGAATATGATAATTCCTACTCAAGGGTAACTGATGCAGCACATTAATGAAATACATGTCAACCTCCTACTGAGGTTTTATAATATAATATTATTTAGGATATATGTCGAATAGGATATTACTATCTACCAAAGTGGACAGTCTTTACTCTCACACACAGACACAAAATAGCACAACACAGCAGCAATAAACAGGACGACAGACTGAACCTTTCTACGTTCAGTCAGTTTAAAGCTTTTGCAGCCTGATAGAGGTGTTAACAGTAATCAGAAGGTTGTGTTTCATTAATAATTTAACGTCAAGAAAATTAATTTTAGTTCTGTCAAACTTTTTTTTCATAAGTCTTTTCTGCTCAACAGGACAAACAGAATGATTTAGGGAACCAGCCCATAAACAACACCTTATTTCCACACCACTGTTTCAAAACACTGCTGGTTTTGACAAACATTTACTTCCCAAAAGCCAGAATTTAACACTTTTCTTTCTTATATTTGATAGACAAAAAAAAAATGAAATAGCGAAAAAAGGATAAAGGATAATATAGAATAATCATTCACTGCAACCATAAAAACAAGTTTGTAAAAAAACAAAGCAAAACCCTGATCATTGCAGACGGCTGGCAGCAGAGAAATCATGATTCAAGGAAATTATTCATTTCTTTTCAGCAGTTTTACTTTGTAAAGTAAGTTAATAATAATAACTGAGCTTGTTGCCTTCATTATTCTTACTGATGTAGATTATTTTGAAGAAGTAAAATGTACTGGTAATTAACTATTAAAAAACAAAGGTTCACATGGTTTCAAGTCTGTCCTAAACAAATTGCTGTTCTTCTATCCATACTGTCCACAAAGAGATCCTTATTAAATCTATTTCTACTTTAAAATCCACAGACCTGACTCTGTGTAAAAATATTAATTATGTTAATGTGAGCCTTCAGATGAATCAGGTGAAGCCTCATGTTCACTTGAGAAGAAAAAAGATGAAAGAACAACATAAAGTGACAGAAACACAAAAATGAATGTACTCACAGAGGAAGAAGACGCAGATCAAAGTGTGATGGAGTTTCATGTTGATGCTCTGATGGATTACTGCTGCTTCTCTTCTTTCTTCACTGACAAACAAGGAACTTGAAACTTCTTTAAAAGATGGAGTCCCTCCTCCAAACTCTCCTCCCCTCTTAAACATTTCTGCAACTATAATGGCCCAACACTAGGCATTACATAATGACATTGTGTTTGGGTTGACTATTTCTTTATAATATTTTACTTTGACAGGATATGATAGAATTATATCTTGTAATCACTAATATTTACATAACAGAGCCCTGGCCCACCTAAATGAAACAGAGCCATAATTATTTGTGTTTGTGGTTACAGTGAGATGTCAAAACTGTTGCTGTGAAAAAGGCCTGTTGGGTTTTTAACTGTAAAAAGTAACTTATTACTTCCTATGTAAAGTGTCTTTGAGTAACTTTTAAATTGCGACACAAATAAAATTAATTATACATTTTTAGTCAACTAAATGTAGTGAAATAAAAGTCCAATATTTCTGACAGAAAAGCATAAAATAAAGAAGAATAAAACTGCAATACTCAATACTACAAGCATGTATGTCAAGATAGAAGTAACTAGATATTTTATTTCACCACTGCCTGAAAAAAAAATCACAATTAGTGATTCGAAACAGGGTTGTCGGTTCTTTTGTAGAAAAAAAACCTATTCCCACAATAAGGTAAACAGTCATTCAGACTTAACATGAGCTCATATCGTTAACTTTTAAATAAGAAAATCACTTTTTTGTTTTTTCACCATTTTAGAACAAATATGCTGCTAAATGTAGCAGATTGAAAAGTACAAAATGTATTTCTAAAATGTCAAAATAGCATTTAAAAACAGGAATATTAAATGCCACCGCTGTCTAAACACATTACTTTAAGTGATGTAAAAAGTAAGTAAACACAGTGATTTATAATAAGCTCATATCTATAACAGATTAATTGTTATATTATTATTTGTATACAGTCTGACTGTTAGCTGTGTAAATATGTGATGTGAAAGAAAATATGGGGAAAAAATTATTGACGTTCACAATGACATCAAAATGGATGGCGGATTTATGGTTTTTATTAATTTACACCATACAAACTCGAAGAGAACACGCATAATACAGAATCATTAAAATCAAAAGACTTTAAGTGAAAATACAAGATCGGTTATATATAAACATACATAATTATGTGCAATTCATGTTATTGAAATCATAAGACATGTATACAAACACAAACGGAAAAAGAGGAAAGCACTTCAAATTAAGGGGAGTAAATGAAAACAGTAGGAAGCGAGACATTTCCCAACAAATCTTTTCTACTTTATTACTAGAATGTGTTTTATTTTAATTGATGAGAAAAATCATTTATAATCATTCATAAAGCAAATAAAGGAGGGCTTACTATCTGCAGAGGAAACTGATCTCAGCCGCTTGTATCTGAGATCTCATTCTTTCTGTCACGACCCAAAGCTCATGACCAGAGGTGAGGGCTGGAACATAGATGGACTGGTAAACTGAGAGCTTTGTCTTCAGGCTATCTTTATATCTTTGCACAGCAAACTGTTGTATGCTGCTGTATTAATGTTGTGAATGTGGTTTACGTCACCTTAAGGTTTCGAAAAGATCATGATTTGACTAAAATAAGTACATTTCTTGGGTTATTTCACTTTTGAATGTAATTGCATGAAAATTTGAGTGAAGTGATGACAAGTCTTTAACTTTTAGTCCTAAATGGGACACAAATACTGGTCTCCTGAATCAAAGTCCTGTGTTTGGTTGACCAATCAGTCTGATCTTTAAATTTCATAATTATTACGGCCACCAGAGGTCGCAGCTTAGCAATAAATGTAAATATGAGTCATGATGAGCTGCTTTAGAAAATGGCTTGTGAGTTCTTTTTTTAATTTTTTTTAGGAAAGGACAGTCTGAAATGAGTTATTGCTATAATAAAAGTTAATATTATATGGAATATTATTATATGGAATATATATTATATATAATATTGTGTGGTGTCACAATGATAACATGTAATAAGAAACTCTCAGGGCCACCGTACATTTACAGCAAACCTTAGAAAATATGCAGACAAGAAAAAAGCAAAATAAATCAAACAAAAATGCATCTAAGTAGTACAAAGTCTTTCTACAATTTGACAATATTCACACTGCATAAAAAAATTCATTGGTGATTCAGAAAATATGCAGGTTTCTTTACATGTATGGTTTTCTCCCGATTGCAGTGCAGTCAGTACAAGCTGGACTCTTGAGGCTCATGTGAGTATGGAGTAGATCTGGTTCTGGTCTCTGCTGGCTGGATCGAGGCTCTGGTAGGTGGAGTCTTCACCCGCAGCGACTGGACGACAGTTCTCATAGAGCTGAGGAAACAAACAAACAAACAGACAGATATTTGACAGAGAAAGAGAGCATACCTAATAGTTAGACATTAAAGTTATTTTTTTGAGGCGACCTGAGAGATGAAGAGGACCGAAATGAAACTAAAGCAGACGGCTTTATGAGACTAAAGCTGTCTGCTGAGATACATTTAGTACAAACTTTGAGGAAAGAAAGTGGATTATACTGCAGAAGTGGTTTGGGCTCTGATGACATTTTGTTGTGAAATTAGTGGATACTTGAGTTCATTATTGTTGCTTCCATTTTCTGTGAATTCTAAACTCACTAACATAAATTATATTTTTATTTTCCTGTTTTATCTTCCTGTTTATAACTCCATCAATTTTTGTTTCTGTCCGTGCTGCTGTAACCCCTGAATTTCCCTAAATAACAATTATATTAATATAGAGTATCAAAATGTGTTTGTCATCTTATTGTTTATAATCATAAACAGATATAAGATGTTCAAATACTTTTGGACATTGCTCTCAAGAAAGAGGGAGGAGAGATTTCAGGTTCAGTAACTGACTGCAGACACTATAATTTTCACTCCTATGTGCAGGAAAATGATCGTGCTAAAGACTGTTAGAAAGGAGAACAGCTTCACCTGCAGGCTGAGGGGGACAAAACAGTAGAGCTCAGTGTAGAAAGTGTCAGTATCTGCACTTGTGTATTTTCATCATAATAATATTTTAAAATACTAGTGATTATCGTGTACAGGTATATCTCAACCAGCAGTGAGAGTAAGAAAGGGTTAAAGAAAGTTACCTCCATGTTTCTGCTGTCTGTGTTTCTCATGGTGTTCCAACCTGTGGGACACACAAAATATAGTTTTTGAGGTAAAAAGCTCAAAACAGCCAATGATAAAACACCGACCACAGTCACACACAAACATCCAACAGCTGTTGAACTCCGCCTCTTTCACACAGCCTGTTCAAGGCAGAAAAGTCATTCTGACTCCAGTTCTCAGAAAAAAAGGCACAAAAAGAGAATGAAGGCAGAGAGCTGTTTGTTGCTAAATTGGCTAATAACTGAGCCAGATCTTCTTAATGGCAGTACTGTATATATCTGTGTGGAGGAGGCTAATGCAGGGCTGTCACACTGAGCCAGCTGTGGCTGCATGTTTCTGTTCTCACCAAGCAAGAGCAAACCTGAAACAACAAATCAAAAATATAAAACTTGTGAGTGACACACTTGAGTTTAATCTGTTGTCTGTCTTCACTCTGGTATGAAACTACAGTGATGTATCGGATCAGTCTGATCAGCTGCAGCGTTTAATCAATAACTGATGTCCAGTAAGGGACGTGTGGACCGGTGAAAAGACTTCCATGAAGGATGCTCTCATGTGTCCTCGATCATGTCTCCTCCGATATCCCTCCTCGCTCCTGCATCCTCAGAGCACTAATAACAGCTTTGGGACGGTTGGGAAGATGGCGCATCGGAAGAACTTCAGGTTCAAGCGAGGAGCGACGAGACGTTACATATGACTGGTACATGTGGAGAGCTGATGAGGGAGGGGACAGGTGTGTGGACAGGTGAGGGGACAGGTGTGGGGACAGGTGAGGGGACAGGTGTGTGGACAGGTGAGGGGACAGTCAGGTGAAGGTGAAAGGAAGGAAAGTTCCAGGACATCTTGTTGATGTATAGAAATGACAATAGTTTGATTTGTGGAACCACAAATGTGTCCTCTGACTATCATACTGAAAAGCAGGAAATGTCAGTTGTTGGTGTTACTATGAAAGGTTTTTCTGTTGCCTCACCATCAGGTTTGGTCCTCCTCAGAACACAGATTATCATCAGTGCCAGCCCTGAGATGATGATGATGACGTTGATGGCAACACTCACGGCCACAATCACAGACAGATCTGTGAGGTTAAAGAAGAGAAAAGTCCATTTTACAGACTCTTTGACTGCTCAAACCCACGTGTTGCCACTGTTCACAGCTTAGATGACGACCTTTGGCACTTTCAAACACTTCAGGGTTAAAACTGTAAGAAAAGTATACATTTTACATGTGGGTATGCACAAATATTTTAACAATAAACTTATGTTTAGGGTTATAAATGCCGCTGAGTAACACAGTCTTTGGATGTGAAGTGAGCATCACAGTGTAGCCGTCTGATCACAACCAGCTCACATCCAAATAAATGGTGAATAAATGTTGTATTTTAAAAAAAAAGACAAAGACACTCGCATTTGCTCTTTTGTAAGTAATATTAATATTATTATTTCCTGGTTTGAAAGAGAGAATTGGCCATTTTCAGGAAAGAACAGGCACCCTTGTAGGGCTCACAGCTACTCCAGAAAGTTTCATTTGGATTAAAGACTGAATGCAGTGAGATTTGTCAACAAATTCTCTCCATGCTTCAAGATGGAGGTCGTTCTTTGTCCCCCTCCAAACAAAGACAAACGACCCCCACCCCCACAGGTATCTGGAGATACCTAAAGGCGTCTCATTGGCTGATACCAACAGGAAATACAACTTCCAGGTTGAGACACAAAAGTGTCCTGCAGCCACCCCTTCTTCGCTCTTCTCTTCTCAACTCCCTGAGGAACAGCATGCCTGCTGTCCTGGTCTGATCTTCCAGGAGGAAGATCAGACACCATCCCCCTCTGTCTCCAGCTCTAAGGTGAGGTGGCTGGTGAGGCCCAAACCAAGTGGGCCCATCACGACGCTTCTAAGTTCCTGCCTGTGATCTATCCTGGACATAATCACAGAGACCAAGCTTCTGGAGCCAACAGCAACCAACGCTACAACCACCAAAACCCGACCAGGAACCAGATTCTTCCTCAAAAGGAGTGCTGCTTTCCCCTTTCAACTCTGGACTCTGTGGTATAGTACTGGGCAGTTAGTAAGCAAGAACAAGTTTGTTAAGCTTTAATCAATGGTGTTGATCTGTTGTGTGTTTAAGTATATGTGTTGGGATATTTTGTGTAGTTAGATCACTTGAAGTTGTATGATTAATGTTGCTCTACATATCTCAAGTTGTACATGTAATTTAACTATAACTCATTTGATTTGCTCACACACTAATCCACATGAAATATACCTTTAATCTGGCTTCCTGCAACATATAGACCTTCAAGACCGCATGGTCTATTGTTCTTCAAGAACAAAAGGGCTTCCGCCATTTTGATTTATTTAAATGACCGCCTTTCGGCAGCCATTTTGTTACACATCCTTTCTCATCCACATTTCCACTGTAAATAGTCTTTTAGATTAGTTATGGTGTGTTCTGTTTGCTTTGCTTTATTTAGAATAAATATGTTTTTGGATTGATATGCTCCTCCCTTTAATGTTGCACATGAATGAATGATTTGCTAACCTCTGCTATGGAAAGAACTCAAAATTCCTTCAACCGTTACTAAATATTAATAAGGTAATTCGATTATAATTATATTCATAATTAATAATCAATGTTCCAAATTGATAATTTGTTAACTTTATGAGTTATACTGATTAACTATGATTTGCTATCTTTTCCTATTCCTAAGTGAATAGGTGGTGCCCCATCGAGTAACTTTAATTCATTTAAAGTATTAAATATTAATTTAGTCAATTTCCGATAGCAAAATTGACCTAAATTAGCTTTTACCTCTAAATATTTTGGTACCCCTAATGGAGGCAATGTGTATCTGAACCAGTTACCCCTACACCCTGCAGCCAATCAGAGTCAGTTATTCACCCAGACCATGGTGCAAACATATATTATTCATGTCCCATGTACCTGTTGGCTGAGTGGGTGGAAGTGTGGAGCTTCCTGAACTGGAGTCTAAACTCTGTGTTCTTGTCCAAGTGGTGGGAGCTGTGAACAACAGAAACAAATCAAGTCCTGATGAGAGGAAGGAGATCCACTGTGTGCTATGCTTCTCTATCGTATACTATGACCATGAATCAGTGTTAAAACATCAGCAACTGTCAGTGAAAACTTTCTTCAGACCTTCAAAGGAACAAATAAACATTTTTATTCTCATTAGTTTTCATTACATTTTGACAACAAACTCACCATCTGTGACAATGATCTCAAAATGCTGGGTGGGATCTAGAGACAAAGATCTGTTCAGACCACATCTGTACCATCCAGAGTCAGACTTGGTCAGCTGTGTGATGTTCACATACAGATGCGTTCCTGTCTCAATGCTTCCTAGAGACCTGATGCCGTATCTGTCTCTCTGAGCTGTTGAACCAGTTGTTTCAACAAGAATGTCCTTTGCTTTACATTGTTCCTTGCAGAAGTACTTCCTGATTCCAGTGAGACTAAAGAAGCATGCAAATATTATGTTTTCTCCAGTTCTTTTGTAGAGGGTTTTGACTAGAGAAGAATCTTTAGGCAGCTTTGCTGTAGAAAAGATGACAACAATCAGCGGTTACTTAATATAACACAATATGATGTCAATGTGATGTCTTCACAATAAATAGTTTTAAAAGTGATCCACAGTTACACTGGGAGCTGCTCAGTTCAACAATTTAAACAAATTCCCAGCCATTTAATGCATCATAATCTCACTAATTGTTTATAATTGCAATTAATATAAAATGAAAAAAATAGGAAATATTGCTCTTTTATCTGTGAGCTTCTGCAACCGAATCAATAAAATATCACTTTAAATATTAAATATGTATGTGTGCTCCATTAATATACAGATAAATTGATGTATCAGCAACTTTTTATTTAGAAAAGACAAACATTTTTGACTTTCAGTAGAAACTTACCATCTACAACAATGATTTCAAACTTTTCGGATGAAGATCCACAACCACACCTGTACAGTCCTGAGTCAGACCTGATCATCTGTTTGATGGTCACTGAAACATCTCCCCTGGAAGCCCCCCTCCATTCAATACGGTATCTGCCTTTCTGAGCTGTGGCCTCGGTCGTTTCGATGAGATTGTCCTGTTGTCCACATGGTTTCTTACAGAGAAACTTCCTGCTTGTATTTAAAGGACAAGCGCATTTAAATGTCATATCTTCTCCTTCAGTTCTTGGATAGACAAGGTAGCCAGTGTTTCTATCCAGCAGAGCTGTTGAAAAGATGAACAATTGTTAGTTACTGTCTGTAAGATGCTGCAGTCTGATCACAATATTTCCTGCTTTCACATTAACACACATCCACAGAGTTCAACTGCAGTCTGTGTCTGAAGATCGTGGACTGCAGGGAAATGTGACTGTTTTGTTTGAGATCACTGTCGTTCTGTCAGCCACGGACACTACACGTCAAAATTCATATGAAACAGCTTTTTCTGTGGGCCGCTTTCGCAAAATGACGATCATTAATAATTAGGGCTGCACAAAAAGAAAAATTATGTAATTACAATTATTTTGTTGGGTTTTTTTTGGCTGGTGGTAACCCGTTGTTTTAAAATCACAATGTTATGAATTGAGAGTAATTTCCTCAGGAAAAGTCTGTAGATATTGGGACTTGGGAAAATGTATCTCAAAATGTCTTTAAGAGAGCGTTCATGAACTTTAACATTTGACAGTGGGACGTCCCGAAGCCCTCGCTCACTTTGTGGGAGCCAAGTGTATCTCAGACAATATCAGGACATTCTGATGTGGAGTTAAAAAAAACTTAAAGCTCTCTAAAATGTCCTGTGTGAGCTATGGCCCCTCTAAATTCAGATTTGTTCACTAGAATGATCACACTGGTGTGATCCAACACATCAATGGATTCAATCAAACAAGCAGTTACGTTATTTCAGAGAAAATATAGATATTATCTGTAGCCCTAATTCCCTCCAGATCATTTAACCTGTTGTGGTTTTTCAACTCATTTTTCTCTGTTCAAGACGGTCCTGCACTCAAATACAACCCCATGCTACCAACAGCCATATGGTCAAATCTCTGATTTCTCCAGTCCTGCTTTTGAATATGATAATTCAAGCTAATTTCGATTTATTTTCAATTCTGAATTGAAATTGTGACATCTCTACTTAAGGGTAACTGCTGCAGCACATTAATGAAACACATGTCAACCTCCTACTGAGGTTTTGATGTCAATAATGACATTGTTTTAAAATATAATATTATTTAGGATATCATGTAGAATAGGATATTACTGTCTATCAAAGTGGAGAGTCTTTTCTCTCACACACAGACACAAAATAGCACAACACAGCAGCAATAAACAGGACAACAGACTGAACCTTTCTACGTTCAGTCAGTTTAAAGCTTTTGCAGCCTGATAGAGGTGTTAACAGTAATCAGAAGGTTGTGTTTCATTAATAATTTAAGGTCAAGAAAATTAATTTTAGTTCTGTCAAACTTTTTTCTCATCAGTCTTTTCTGCTCAACAGGACAAACAGAATGATTTAGGGAACCAGCCCATAAACAACACCTTATTTCCACACCACTGTTTCAAAACACTGCTGGTTTTGACAAACATTTACTTCCCAAAAGCCAGAATTTAACACTTTTCTTTCTTATATTTGATAGACAAAAAAAATTGAAATAGCGAAAAAAGATTAAAAGATAATATAAAATAATTATTCACTGCAACCATAAAAACAAGCCTGTAAAAAAAAGCAAAACCCTGATCATTGCAGACGACTGGCACCAGAGAAATCATGATTCAAGGAAATTATTCATTTCTTCTCAGCAGTTTTACTTTGTAAAGTAAGTTAATAATAATAACTGAGCTTGTTGCCTTCATTATTCTTACTGATGTAGATTATTTTGAAGAAGTAAAATGTACTGGTAATTAACTATTAAAAAACAAAGGTTCAAGTCTGTCCTAAACAAATTGCTGTTCTTCTGTCCATACTGTCCACAAAGAGATCCTTATTAAATCTATTTCTACTTTAAAATCCACAGACCTGACTCTGTGTAAAAATATTAATTATGTTAATGTGAGGCTTCAGATGAATCAGATGAAGCCTCGTGTTCACTTTAGAAGGAAAAAGATGAAAGAACAACATAAAGTGACAGAAACACAAAAATGAATGTACTCACAGAGGAAGAAGACGCAGATCAAAGTGTGATGGAGTTTCATGTTGATGCTCTGATGGATTACTGCTGCTTCTCTTCTTTCTTCACTGACAAACAAGGAACTTGAAACTTCTTTAAAAGATGGAGTCCCTCCTCCAAACTCTCCTCCCCTCTTAAACATTTCTGCAACTATAATGGCCCAACACTAGGCATTACATAATGACATTGTGTTTGGGTTGACTATTTCTTTATAATATTTTACTATGACAGGATATGATAGTATTATATTATGTTTAAATCACTAACATTTACATCAAGCAGAAATGTTGTGTAAGAAGAGTATAAAATATAGCAACATAAAAGTAAAGTGCAAGTATGTCAAAATTGAAGCAATTCTACCACAGCCTCAAAAATAAATATAACTTTGAGTGATTTTTTGTGTGTATAACCGGTTTCTACAATAAGGTAAACATGCTATATTAGACTAATTATAGGCTCATATTAATAAGACTAAAATATAATTTTATTTCACACAAGTTTGGAGCAAAAATGCTACTAAATGTAACAGAGTAAATTTATTTCAAAATGAGGAGTAGAAATTTAAAATGTCTCAGCATAAAATAGAAATACAAGTTAGTAAGTACGTCAAAATAGAGGAATATTAAATGTCTCGGCTGTAATCACTGTAATTCATAATATTATAAATAAGATATCAATAACTTTTAAACATATAGTGTTCTTTTTTTTCTAAAATTACGGAACAAAGATGCTGCTGCACAGCTCACTTAGAAAATGATAGAAAATAAAGAAGATAGAATTTTTATTTTATTTTTATTTTTTACCGTGAGTACTTTATTAATATATTAACAGAGCTTACATCTGACGTAACATTTCTTCTCATACTAAATTCACAAAGTAAAATACTAAAATGTTACTTTTAACCATTGTAACCATTAACGCCCTGTGCCCAGGGCGCTACTATTGGGCCCTGGGCACACCCATTTTGACCCAGGCCTATCGTGAGTAGTGAGTGATTTTTATTCTATCTGTTCATCCAGCCTGAGGAAAGTGGGAAAACCCAGATGCGTTTGAAGCTTTTGCAGCCTGATAGAGGTGTTAACAGTAATCAGAAGGTTGTGTTTCATTAATAATTTAAGGGCAAGAAAATTAATTTTAGTTCTGTCAAACTTTTTTCTCATAAGTCTTTTCTGCTCAACAGGACAAACAGAATGATTTAGGGAACCAGCCCATAAACAACACCTTATTTCCACACCACTGTTTCAAAACACTGCTGGTTTTGACAAACATTTACTTCCCAAAAGCCAGAATTTAACACTTTTCTTTCTTATATTTGATGGACAAAAAAAATTTAAATGGCGAAAAAAGATTAAAGGATAATATAAAATAATCATTCACTGCAACCATAAAAACAAGCTTGTAAAAAAAAACAAAAAACCCTGATCATTGCAGATGACTGGCAGCAGAGAAATCATGATTCAAGGTTAAACAAGGGTAACTTTTAGGAACTACTTGACCTGGTTTCCAAATATGACCCAGAAATACAAAGGCGACTGGATGAATTACCCAAGAACGGTAAACTACTGCCCAACCTCTTTTGTGCCACTGCACATATTTTACATTAGAAAAATCACATGGCATACCACCAAACAAAAATGTAAAAAAGACTGTAAAAAAACAACCTAAATATGTTTAGAACTGCATGTGTCATCTGTCACAATTCCAACCCTCCTTTATCTGGCCTAGGAACCGACAAAAGTGATCCAAAACAGACTGTCAGCCAGCCAGTGGCGACTTTGCACTTGCACGATTCATTTGCAGACTGGACGCTGAGGGGTTAACATCTCTGCTCTGACTGCATCTGGGAGAGACTGCTGCGAGAGGACTGGGCCGCTTGTGAGTGCTTTGAGACGGGCCCACGGCAGCACACTCTGGAAGGACTCTCCAAAAGACTCCAATAACACCAGAAAAAGTCGCTAGATTTGTCGCAAGTCGCTTTATTGAAAAATAGTCACTGGAGGGGTCTGAAAAGTTGCTAAATATATCGACAAAGTCTCTAAGTTGGCAACACTATTCCAGCTGCTGGACATATCGTGCTGATACACTGCTCTCTGCTGGATGAGCATTTAATTGCTCTGCCTCTCACTTAGAGTACCAATCAGGTGAAATTCGATAATCTTCCATGGCACACCTGATGATTTCTCACGGCACACTTGTGTGCCGCGGACCAGCGGTTGGGAATCACTGAACTACTGCACCACGACACACCAAATGAGATACTGGAAATCAAAGCATTACTCCTTGTAAAAAAATAAAGGCAGATTTGCATCATGAGCTGGACACATATTATGCGATTTTAGCAGATGAGTACAAAGACTTATCAAAAAGAGAGCAAGTGGCAGTATGCGTCAGATACCTGCACAACGGCACATTGAAAGAACGGGCTGTGGGATTTGTGGAAACGGACAACATGACTGCAGAGGCAATATCGGCTAAGATTTTGGAAGTGCTGGAGCCATTGCAGCTGGACCCGGGGCTGTGCGTCGGATTTGGGTTTGACGGCGCATCAGTCATATCGGGGAACAGAGGAGGGGTACGTGTGATACTGAAGAAGACGTTTCCCCACGCTATATATGTACATTGTAACTCACATAGACTGAACCTTGTCCTGTGCACAGCAGCTAAAGGGTCTCCTGGCATTTCAACGTTTTTCGATATTATAAACAACTTGCATAACTTTATGACTGGGGCGCACAGACATGCCAAATTTCTGGAAATTCAAAAGCAGATGTGACCAGGGCAAAAAACACTGGAGCTGGAGAGATCCTGTGATGTGAGGTGGAGCTCATGGTCAAATGCAGTCAGTAAGGTGTTGATGCTCCTGAGACCTATTTAGGAGACCCTCGCCACATTCTCCGAACATTCTGGCCAAACAAAAAAAAAAGCTGACTCCATATTGCACCAAATGCAAACGAAAAAGTTTTTGTTTTTGCTTGTCACATTCAACCAGCTATTTGAAGTCAGCGACTATGCCACCAAGGGCTTGCAATCTTCCACACTATCAGTTACAGAATGTATTGATCTGAAGGGCTCAAGGACAGCTACACACCATTCAGGAATGAAAATGATACATTTGATAAAGTAATGGCACTGACCGATGAGCTGATGAATAAAGATTTGCATTTCTTGTTCCCCGCTGGTGGAACACACTATCAGTTCCAACCAGAGCAGGGGCGTCCCTCTCTACCTTTAAAAAACTTCTGAAGACCCAACTCTTCAGAGAGCATCTTCTTTCCTAGCACCACATGATAATTCTACTCCTCAAAGAATTGTCACTAGCACTTATTGATGCACTAATAGCTCTTATTGCACTATACCTTGATTGTTTGCTTTTATTCTTCCTGTAAGTCGCTTTGGATAAAAGCAATAGCTGTAGGGACCAGTGCTCGGGGCACTGCTCCCCACTATAACAGTACTGTTATACTGTGGATTTTTTCTTCTTCCTCTTCCGGACGCAATTTCGTCCCGCTACTAGTCCTACAACTTGAAGAGTTGCAGGACAAATTATATATCAAAACGTGCGGTTTGATCGGGATCGGTGTGCTATTACTTTTCTCTACAGAATACGAATTTTTCGCGACGTAAGAGCGAAAAAAAAAAGAATTGGAGATTTTTAAACGTCAACTTCTCCAGCATAATTTCACCTAGAGACTCCATTTAAACTTTAAACAGTAGACACAAGTCTTGTGTATCGGTGTATTAATCCACGTTTCGATAGGTCATATAGTTTTTTATCAATCCCTGTTCAATGATCATGATCATTTTTTGAGAAATTCTGAGATTATAATGGGTGTGTATTGCACGGAATGTTCGTGTCACAGTGTGTGACATCATCGCCAGAGTGTAGAGGGAGAGAAAAAATTGTCAAAAAATAAATTTGAAAACTGCGCTCCAGGCCGCAAATTCCACTCTACAGAAATAATTTATACATAGAAATGTAGGAAAATTTGTCTTCTCACTCACAATCCTCTGGTAAAGCTGTCAGAGTTATAGTTTGGGCGCACGACGCAAAGATGCGCCACCAACACCACCAACAGCCTCATTGGGTCCCATATTAAAAACGCAGGAAGATTTCGGAAAAAAGGAAGATGGAACAGTTTTTTTAGATCGCTCTAACAAAGCTATTTTTAAATTTTTCTTTTAAAAAATCATATGTAGACGTTCAGGAAGAACTCAGGACGCTCAAAGTGAAGTCGGATCAATGATAGGTATTATGGTTTTGCCAAAAATGCTTTCTGTTCCAGAAATTTCAGTCTGTCCACCTCCGCTGTCACTGTGAGCGAACAGGTGTCAGTTAATTCTGTTGATTGCTTTGATCTGTTGCCTTTGATCTTTGATGTGATTACAGTTACAGATACACACACATGCGTGTAAGTGCGCACACTCCTCACACATGCATACACATGCTTCAAACACGCACGCACACACACACACACACACACACAGGTAACTTTATGTGATTTTAATTACACACACATACACAAACACACACACACACACACACAACTTTATGTTTCACACACACACACACACACACACACACACATACACACACACATTTTGAGGTTAAAGGGCATAGTTATAAATCTCTGAAGAATCTCATCATAGTGTACACACACCGGCAGTAGCCCCCGTGGCCCTTTCAGAATTTCCCCAGAGGAAATTTTCTAGTTATTATTATTATTATTATTATTATTATTATTATGATTAATAATAATAATAATAAATCTTTGGCTTTCCTGCTCCATCACCGCACGTGTCCCTGCATGTAAAAAAAGATTTTTGTGGAAAATCAATACAAACAGTAGCTTATCAATACTGGAGGAAAGATTTCCTCTTGACAGAGCCTGCCTCATGAGGCGCTGATGAAACATCACAACAGTCACTTTAAGGAATCACATTGAAGAATTTAAACTAACTCGGTCATTTTCATTCCCTTTTTGACACAAAAAGTCAAATAATTTGTTGACGTGATTATTGAAGGAAATGGGCAAACACAGAACACACAAAGAAAAATAAACACACACACACACACACACACACACACACACACTTTTACATTTGTCCTCACTAAATCTGTGTGTTAATGTCTCCACCTACAGGACGAGACAGCCCTCTGCATGCTGGGAAATCTGCTCTTCATCCAGATGAGCCAATAATAAGACGTTAATGTAATAATATGTTTTATTAGATTTTTCCTTTTAACCCTCTGGACCCCAACAACTCTTTTTACACGCTCCTCTCTGTGTCCTTGTATTTCTCTGCAATATATAAAATCTATATAAATCTATAAGTCCTGCAGCTCTATGGAATCAGCACAGAAGTGGGAATGACTCAAACATGTCTTTGTGCAGAATAACACAGTTAGAAATGACAGAAATCAGAAAAAAAGAAAAACCGAAGTTGAATTTCTCTGACAAAAATATTTTTTGGAATTGGAATTCAATGGAATGCATAAACACTTCTCCAAATGCTCACAAGTGTTGTGAATATTGGAAAAAAGAAATTGTGTCTCCACATATTGAAGTATTGTCATGTTTCCAGCCTCTCCTGTCCTCTCCTCTCTGCTCTGTGTAAACAGCCTCTCCTGTCCTCTCCTCTCTGCTCTGTGTAAACAGATTTTCAGTGAATATTTGTCACGTGATCGTTGGTCTCAGCAGAATCAATCATATCTTCAAAGTGTCGCACATGTAGCCCGTTTAATGACAGTTAGATTAACTTTTCTAAAGACTCTGATGCATTTTAGTCTTAACGTTTCAGAGGGAATCTTCATTGAACACAAAGCCAGTAATGCCATTTTAACGCTACAGTCACCAGTGTGTGATGTTTTACTGACGTTTGAACTTTACAATGGTCCTTGAACGGGTCATTGGTTAAAGATTCTGTTAGAAAAAGTTAAAATTGAGATATTCCTGGCAAAAACATTTTATTCTACATGTTTCATTTAAAACGTCACCATTTACACCAAGTAACTTCTGTTAACCCCTCCTTTTGTGTTTTTGATTTGTATATATACAAATCAAAAACATTAGCAATTAGGAATCATCTTAAAACAATGTTCAGATTCAAAACTGAACCCACCACATACATATATGTATGTGGTGGGTTCAGTTTTGAATCTGAACATTGTTTTAAGATGATCTAATTTTACTCTATCTTAATGGCCTTTTTTGATTATTATTCTGATCTCTGCCTATGTAAAGCACTCAAATTCACCTCTGTGTTTGAAATATAAATGATCTTCTCCCCCATTCACCTGTAAGCCACAAGAGACAAACTGTGGCCACAGCAGTGCTGAGGTCACCACAGAGAAAGAGTAACAGTCAAATAGAGAGGCGGTTAGGCGTCTTCAGAGCTCGCCTTCATCCGGGTCACGGAGTAGATGACATCATCGGTGTGATCACAGGGCGCGCTGTTGACTGAGGAGGCGGGACTGCGAGGCAAACCCACCTCAGAGTAATGGAGCTCACTCCAGTCATCTGCAGCCTGGAAGAAGAAAACAAAGTTTATAACTCGTATACTTGTTAGTCTCCTGCCAATGTGATATTTTATCTTCTTTTTTTTCTTTATACGCATAATCTACAGAGCCCGGAAGACTTATATATATCTTTCTCCCAAACTCCTACATCATTTCTTTCGATTTGGTGTTTTTTCAAATGTGTGTGTATGTAATTCAAAAGGTCAAACTAAGATCTCAGTTTTCTAAGGACAGAGAGCAAGTAATCACTCTTCTGGTATTTTTTAAAACCCTTGATTAAATATAGAACTTGATGATATACCTTCTTACACAATATATGTTAAATCTACGTGTGATTTGTTTTTTCCAACAACAGCTGCATTAACGCTTCAAACATCATAAAAGTCGAGTTAATCTGTGAAGATTATCCTGCTGAACAAAAGCAGAAACGTGTGTTGCAACAGAGTTTATTTTCTGCAATGATCCAGAATTCTCAACAGACCCCATGGAGAGGCTACTTCCGGGTTGGCTGACAAAAATACATAATTTTGTTTGCTCTCTATAGACAAACTGACATAAACTTCAAGATAGTGGATCTGTATAATCCCTTCTTTAATAGTGAACTCCTGTAAACATGGCTGTTTTGCCATGTTCAATGTTTCAGTTGTTTACTCTTTGTTAGTTTTCTGTCCAATAAAGTGGTTGGAAAAGAATACAAGTTAATATGCATAAAACCAACAAATCAACAAACATCAAAGTTTGCCAAATAATTGGATTTGCGTATAAGAAAATGTGTCAATAATAAACAAATGAATCAAATCGAACTGTGAACACTTTGACGTATATAAAAGAGATGTGCGACTGGCAGCTAAAGCAGCTGTGCCAGATGTCATAATTAACTCTGAAATGATGGGGCCTAAATAAAAACATCACATTTTAATAAATGCCTCCTCTCTTTTCTTCACTACCTCAGCTCAAATATCAGGTTGGAGGGACTAAGAAAGGAATCAAAGAAATTGAGTTTCCTGTTGTCTTACCTTCTGATTCCCCGCCCCTCCTCCTGCAGCAGAAGAACAGCACAGTCAGGAATATCAAGAGCATCTTGACGGACAGAATGAGCCCCACAGACAGCAGCTTCCCTGTGGATGGTTGATCAATGAGAAAGACATCAGCTGATCATAACTGATACTGCAGCATCTGTTACAGTTACAGCAAAACAGAACAACTCGCCAGAACATAAGGCGTGTTTCCATTTTGTACTTTTTGGAAAGTTGAGTGTTTTGGCTCCGCGCACTCGTTAGTTCCCCTCGGCCTCTGTTTCCATACAGGTACTTTTGTAGTGGCTAACCAACGGATTTCGAATGTGACAACAGACCGACTCGGTGAGCAGTCTTTCCAACTAATCGACTTTATATTTAGCCACCATTCAGACCCCTCTAGTGACTCTTTTTTTTTAAAAGGACTAGCGACAAATCTAGCGACTTTTTCTGGTGTTATTGGAGACTTTTGGAGACTCGTTCCTACTCTTCTCAACCAAGGGCGCAGATAGTGTGTACGTCAGGGGGGTTCTGACGTACACAGTTTCGAATGACCCTCAATCCGTCCCCCTCACTTTTATTCAAAAGACTAGTTCTAATTTACTGCTTTGCAACAACTCACATAAAACAGTCAGATCAAAGACGGACAATCATTTTGTTGAGCTGGGCAGGCTGCCTGCGTCGTCAGAGATTCTAATTTAAAAGTTACCCGGTCTCTCTGGCGTTTATGTCTCGAGCCTGGTTTCCATGGTTACCCAGAGCACGTATGACAGGCATCAGTGGGACAGCCCCTAGTTCAGGATCCCACAACCAACGACACACGCATGATGAGGCCATCCAAACCAAAAAAGCAGAAAACAATTGGATCCTTTTTTCAAAAAGCATCAACTGTAAGTAAACTGTGCATTACAGTATCATATCACTTTGCATTTTTTTGGCTGTCTGTTCAGAGTAATGTCGCCGTGGAAGAAAAAAAGAGTAGAGACGGTCAGTGAGAATAGCGTGAAGAGAGGTGCCAATTGGGGAAGGGGGAATCTACCTTCATGCATTTATTTATTATCAATTAAATCGGCAATTGCAACTTTATTCTTCAGCTTGAACGCAGGCTACTGTGGGCCGTAACCAACGGCAAAACAATAAAACACACAATCAAACCGGCATATAGCATCAACATTAGCTCTGTCACGTCTCACTCCATACACATACAACTCCCCAGGACACACCCCCACAGGCCCTCCGCCAATCCCAGCTGGCTACTTCGCGCCCAGCATTGCCATGGCAACTGCCATGACTGACAGGCTTCACAGCCTCTGATAACGCCACTCCCCAGACATCACCCATACACTTCAGCACAACTTAACTGAACGCAACCCAAACAGCCACAGTACATGGTCCGCTACAATATTATATATGGCCATTTAAAGAACAAATCATACTAATGGATTAGTATGATTAATGGACTAGTGGACTGCCCGTTGGGAGCCTCGAGATCAGCGTTATACTCTTCGCCATCTTGCGTCGCCATCTTGTTTCCGATACGCGGAGCAGACCATAATTGGACTGTGGCGGAGCGCGAGGGATCTGACGACACTGACTACAGCCTCTCTACACCGGCAACCCGACTGAGAGAAGCCGCTGCTAATTCATGTTAGCATTAATTGGAGCATTAACTGGGATGTTAGTTTTGGCTAGCAAAAAAACAAAAACAAAATGTATCTTTCTTACCTCAGAAAACTGAGCAGCGACTCCTTGGAGTGTCTGTTAGTCCAACCAAACACTGAACAAGACATTTTTACTGAACAAAACGTTCAAATAAACTGTAATTAAGTGAAAATACAGTGTGAAAGGATCAAAGTTATGAGACCAAATCAGTAAACGTCCTCTTTTCTATCTATATAACGTTATATATAACTTTATTGACACGTTTCCATGGATACGCATTGCTCTGCTTCTCTCCTGGTGACGGCTCGCCTTGTCAGTGACCTGTCAATCAAAGCTAGAAACGCCCCAAATCATACGATTCTTTATCTTCTATTTTCTTCTAAATGGGGGCATTATTAGAACTATTGACATCAAATTGTCTTGAAGAAGATTTTTTACTAGCGATTGAGACCATAATGTTGTCCCTGAAAAAAATTTCTGAAGTAATAAATCAAGTGAGAAGTTTTCAAATTTAGCACTGAAATGAATGGGCAGATTTCTTTTGCAGCCAAACTTAGCACCCCCTACTGGAATTTTCGGTGAATTGCATGCATTATGCACTTCCTGGTGGCCTCCATGCTCAGGCACGGAGATTGCCGCCTGGCCTACACCTGGTCAGTAGCACAATTCACTCTGGATTTCCACGCCTGACTCATCTCATCTGTAAGTCTATTTAGCCTACCTATCTTTCAGAGTTTTAAAGTCCGCTACAAGATTCGATTTTCCAATAATATTCAAATGGTTTCCAGCGAATATCAATGTTCAATGTGTATGTGCTGGATGGAGTGCGTACCTTATGAAAAGTATGTGTTTTATGGAGTTGCAGACGTTGTAGTGTGGCATGTAATGTATGAATACATACTTCCAACGGGCACTGCACTAGTAAATATAAATGCATAAACAGTATACGTCTGTATGGACAGACAGACTTACATGTATATAAGCAGGAGGAAACAGCTAGACGGACTCTTAAACATCTTGTGAATGCTTGTAAAAATCTGGAATTGATGCATGTCTTTTTGAATAAATATAATATATTAAATATTATTATTATTATTATTATTATTATTATTATTAATAATAATAGTAATAATAATAATAATAATAATAATATATATATATATATATATATATATATAATATTGAGTTTTATCCATCCATATACAATTTTGGTAACACTTTACTCGGATATTCAGTGACATACAGTTCAGAGAAAATATTTCTTGTGAGTTGAAATTTAATAAACCAACAGTTTCACTTTGTTTGTACATGTTCAGCATATAATTTCATGAACATATCTACGAGTTCTCAGAATAATTTAGTTGAATTTGAAATACTCACTGAATCTATGCTATTCACCTCACATTCAGTTCAGTTAAAACTGAGTTGATCAGAGTTCACAGTTTAGTGAAATGTTCACTAATTGTGTGTTGAATATGTGCATATATACTGTCAAACACCTGTACGGCAAAGGTTGAACGAGTAGTTAAAATTCAACTAGATTATTCTGAGAACATGAATGTTCATCAACGGTCACATAACCTCTGTTGATAATCTGTCCAACATTTACAAAGCTAAAGTGTTGAATTGTTCAATCTCAACCAATAAATTACTCAAAGCTTACAAATACTCTGAACTACCTGTCGCTCAACATCCAAGTAAAGTGTTATTGCAATATTATGTACTCACTCAATTAAACTCATGTAAATTAAAATATTTAACATGCATGAAGAAGATTCATCGATCAAATAGAGTGTGTGGAGGTAACTCTAGTTGTTGTATCCTCAGGTGGTGGAAGTGTTGTTGCTGTGGAGGCTGACGGGACTGATGATGAATAAACTGGTGGTTTGTTAGAAGTGGTGTGAGCTGTGAACAACAGAAACAAATCAAGTCCTGATGAGAGGAAGGAGATCCTCTGTGTGCTATGCTTCTCTATGCTATGACCATGAATCAGTATTAAAACATCAGCGTGAAAACTTTCTTCAGACCTTCAAAGGAACAAATAAACATTTTTATTCTCATTAGTTTTCATTCCACTTTGACAACAAACTCACCATCTGTGACAATGATCTCAAACTGCTGGTAGGGATCTAGAGACAAAGATCTGTTCACACCACATCTGTATCGTCCAGAGTCAAACTTGGTCAGCTGTGTGATGTTCACATACAGACGCGTTCCTGTCTCAATACTTCCTAGAGACCTGATGCCGTATCTGTCTCTCTGAGCTGTTGAACCAGTTGTTTCAACAAGAATGTCCTTTGCTTTACATTGTTCCTTGCAGAAGTACTTCCTGATTCCAGTGAGACTAAATTGGCATAAAAATATTATGTTTTCTCCAGTTCTTTTGTAGAGGGTTTTGACTAGAGAAGAATCTTTAGGCAGCTTTGCTGTAGAAAAGATGACAACAATCAGCGGTTACTTAATATAACACAATATGATGTCAATGTGATGTCTTCACAATAAATAGTTTTAAAAATGATCCACAGTTACACTGGGAGCTGCTCAGTTCAACAATTTAAACAAATCCCCAGCAATTTAATGCATCATAATCTCACCAATTGTTTATAATTGCAATTAATATAAAATGAAAAAAACAGGAAATATTGCTCTTTTATCTGTGAGCTTCTGCAACCGAATCAATAAAATATCACTTTAAATATTAAATATGTATGTGTGCTCCATTAATATACAGATAAATTGATGTATCAGCAACTTTTTATTTAGAAAAGACAAACATTTTTGACTTTCAGTAGAAACTTACCATCTACAACAATGATTTTAAACCTTTTGGATGAAGATCCACAACCACACCTGTACAGTCCTGAGTCAGACCTGATCAGCTGTTTGATGGTCACTGAAACATCTCCCCTGGAAGCCCCCCTCCATTCAATACTGTATCTGCCTTTCTGAGCTCTGGCCTCGGTAGTTTCGATGAGATTGTCCTGTTGTCCACATGGTTCCTTACAGAGAAACTTCCTGCTTGTATTTAAAGGACAGGCGCATTTAAATGTCATATCCTCTCCTTCAGTTCTTGGATAGACAAGGTAGTCAGTGTTTCTATCCAGCAGAGCTGTTGAAAAGATGAACAATCGTTAGTTACTGTCTGTAAGATGCTGCAGTCTGATCATAATATTTCCTGCTTTCACATTAACACACATCCACAGAGTTCAACTGCAGTCTGTGACTGAAGATCGTGGACTGCAGGGAAATGTGACTGTTTTGTTTGAGATCACTGTCGTTCTGTCAGCCACGGACACTACACGTTAAAATTCATATGAAACAGCTTTTTCTGTGGGCCGCTTTCGCAAAATGACGATCATTAATAATTACGGCTGCACAAAAAGAAAAATTATGTAATTACAATTATTTTGTTGGGGTTTTTTTGGCTGGTGGTAACCCGTTGTTTTAATATCACAATGTTATGAATTGAGAGTAATTTCCTCAGGAAAAGTTTGTAGATATTGGGACTTGGGAAAATGTATCTCAAAATGTCTTTAAGAGAGCGTTCATGTACTTTAACATTTGACAGTGGGACGTCCCGAAGCCCTCGCTCACTTTGTGGGAGCCAAGTGTGTCTCAGACAATATCAGGACATTCTGATGTGGAGTTAAAAAAAACTTAAAGCTCTCTAAAATGTCCTGTGTGAGCTATGGCCCCTCTAAATTCAGATTTGTTTACTAAAATGATCACACTGGTGTGATCCAACACATCAATGGATTCAATCAAACAAGCAGTTACGTTATTTCAGAGAAAATATAGATATTATCTGTAGCCCTAATTCCCTCCACATCATTTAACCTGTTGTGGTTTTTCACCTTATTTTCCTCTGTTCAAGACGGTCCTGCACTCAAATACAACCCCATGCTACCAACAGCCATATGGTCAAATCTCTGATTTCTCCAGTCCTGCTTTTGAATATGATAATTCAAGCTAATTTCGATCTATTTTCAATTCTGAATTGAAATTGAGACATCTCTACTTAAGGGTAACTGCTGCAGCACATTAATGAAACACATGTCAACCTCCTACTGAGGTTTTGATGTCAATAATGACATTGTTTTAAAATATGATATAATTTAGGATATCATGTAGAATAGGATATTACTGTCTATCAAAGTGGAGAGTCTTTTCTCTCACACACAGACACAAAATAGCACAACACAGCAGCAATAAACAGGACAACAGACTGAACCTTTCTACGTTCAGTCAGTTTAAAGCTTTTGCAGCCTGATAGAGGTGTTAACAGTAATCAGAAGTTTGTGTTTCATTAATAATTTAAGGTCAAGAAAATTTATTTTAGTTCTGTCAAACTTTTTTCTCATAAGTCTTTTCTGCTCAACAGGACAAACAGAATGATTTAGGGAACCAGCCCATAAACAACGCCTTATTTCCACACCACTGTTTCAAAACACTGCTGGTTTTGACAAACATTTACTTCCCAAAAGCCAGAATTTAAGACTTTTCCTTCTTATATTTGATAGACAAAAAAAATTGAAATAGCGAAAAAAGATTCAAGGATAATATAAAATAATCATTCACTGCAACCATAAAAACAAGCCTGTAAAAAAAAGCAAAACCCTGATCATTGCAGATGGCTGGCACCAGAGAAATCATGATTCAAGGAAATTATTAATTTCTTTTCAGCAGTTTTACTTTGTAAAGTAAGTTAATATTAATAACTGAGCTTGTTGCCTTCATTATTCTTACTGATGTAGATTATTTTGAAGAAGTAAAATGTACTGGTAATGAACTATTAAAAAACAAAGGTTCACATGGTTTCAAGTCTGTCCTAAACAAATTGCTGTTCTTCTGTCCATACTGTCCACAAAGAGATCCTTATTAAATCTATTTCTACTTTAAAATCCACAGACCTGACTCTGTGTAAAAATATTAATTATGTTAATGTGAGCCTTCAGATGAATCAGGTGAAGCCTCATATTCACTTGAGAAGAAAAAAGATGAAAGAACAACATAAAGTGACAGAAACACAAAAATGAATGTACTCACAGAGGAAGAAGACGCAGATCAAAGTGTGATGGAGTTTCATGTTGATGCTCTGATGGATTACTGCTGCTTCTCTTCTTTCTTCACTGACAAACAAGGAACTTGAAACTTCGGTAACACTTTCTATGAAGGTCTCGTTTATAATGCTTTAGAAGCACATGCATAAGACATTATAATGCATTTATAATGCTTCATACATGTCATTATAATGGTGTATAATCATGTATAAGACCTTATATCGAGGGTTATAAAGTATTGTAAGTGTGGATATAATGTACTATAAATTAAACACTCATAATGTTTTATACCTGCATATTAAGGTTTGATGAAGAATCTAAAGTCCTGGGTCACATAACACATTATAACCATCCTTACTCTAGCCAGTTGTAAAGGCACACATAGAACTGCTCAACATAGAACAGATACTAAATGCACAGTTACAGAAATGGAGTAATGCCTTATAAGCGTTAATAATATGTTATAGGATGACTTTAAGAGCCTTAAGTAAAGTGAAACACTGTATAAAGTTATTAGTAATTGTATGATATTATAACACAATGATGATCACTTAAGAGCAGTATTTTGCTGGCGGTAAGTAAATATAAGTCAACCATGTTTAAAGCAACTCTTTATTTTGTAATCTGTGAATATAGGTCAGTACAAAAACGGTCTCTTATCAAACCAAAATCATATAGTACATCTTTTTTTAAAGAAATACAGCTCCAAAAGGTAGGTAGATCCACAATATTACTCTGAACGGTTATCAGCCGATGTACCTTACCATTCAAATCCACATTTGTGCATGTAATGTTAGAGCCAGCCAATTAAATAGATGTTATAAATAAAATCTGTGTATTAAAAAAAAAAAAAAAAAACTTGCATAGCTCTTTCACCTGAGACCAAATGCAAACTGCAATTTATAACATAATGCATGTCATTAACATAATTAACAGATTATTAACATAAACCTGGAACTGACAGCTTTTTTTTTTTGGCACATTCAATGCGCAATAGGTAACAAGATACCATCCTCTTTCATTCTGTTTATCTGCTCTTTAATCTCGGTGGTAACAGCCGCACGGCATCTGTCCACAAATGCGGACAGCTTCTCAATCTTGTCATTCCACCGGTCAAGTGCACTGAAAGCTTCCGGGGCTGCGAGGCAGAGCTCTGCGACAACTGCCGTTCTGGCAATAGTGTTGCGATCTACACCAACTTCTTCGAATGCAGTCTTCATCGATCCCCCCTCACTGTACCTCTTGAGTACTGCCTTATACCTTTTGATGATGTCTCTGATGTTTTTCACTGAAAGAAAAGAAAAAAAGTTAATCTGTCATTGAACTGGTTGTGCAATACATAAAAGATGAGTTTATAATGTTTTAGGCCCTATTCACACAAAAACACAGCTTCAGGAAAAAAAATCTCTATAAACATGGCATTGTTTCAAAAAAATATCTGCATCCACAGAGATCCATTGCGACTCTGACCACAACAAACATGGCGGAGCAATCTAACAGCAGCCTAAATACAGCAATAAGGGCAGTTCTAAATGAAATACCATCCATTACAGGACTGAAACAAGAGACAGAATCAGCGCTTGGTGAGTTTCTTGGAGGAAAAGACGTTGTCGCTGCTCCTCTTCCTGCTGATTGGCTGAATGGGGTTGTCCGTCAACGCTACTACTCCTGCCTGGCTTTCTTACGTAGTTACAGTAAAAACAGTCAATTTGACTTATTACTGATAACATAAAACAAGCTTACCTCGAACGCGACTCATCTCTGGTTTTGGGCTTCCACCCAGCTTAGGGGATCTCTTCTTGAGTTTTTTCTTTGCCTTGGTGTCTTCCTCAAAAGACGAATCGGACAATGGGGAGTCAGTGGCTACGACTGAGGCAATGTCGGATTCTTCATCTGAGATGAAGACTCTTTTCATCTTTTTTTCCATCTTGGAAGACTCTGCTGTAATAAATAAGAACACACACAATTGTAAAACAGCCATTCATATTTCTTCTCCTTATGTTTCTAGTTATCACAAAAATTGCATAAAAATCCAAGTTGGTGGATGTCAAAATTCACGTGTGAAAATTCATGTAATATTGCGTTCACTGTATAGTAACATTTGCTGTGTCTCCCGCCATGAATGTCTGTGTGTGTACTGGTCACCTGAACTAGACGATGGCTGATCTGATCTGATCTGCTGCCAGATTTTACAAGTTCCCGCAACATTTCAGCCTTGCTGGCCAATTCACGCTGCAAATAATCTTTGTCGGACTTCAGCATTGCTATGGTTTCTTCTCGGAGTCTTCCTCGCTCTCTCTCAGCTTCCAGCTGAAGTTTGACCATGGCCAACTCATGTTTGATTGTAGGAGCTGCACAGAACACATAATTCATTTCTAAAGCATGATTTGAATTTGAGCATGAAACATGGTAAAATTGGTTTTGTGTCTAACATTAAGTTAGCATGACTGTTCTAATCAAAGTTACAGTAAAAGCAAAGTTTAAGCTCTAACTTATAGGCCTACACCTTAATATTATGTACAAAGAACAAAGACATTTATGTCTGTATTTCGGGCAATTAACAGAAAAAGAACCCATTTAAAATGATAATACTTACCAATTTGCTCTTTCTCCTCAGCAGGAGTGGAAGCCTTGCTGACCTTTGGTGGCACAGGATTCAAAGCTCCCCTTCTAGTGTTCATCGTGGCTATTCAACACAATCAAGAGAGTTAATGTGAGCCATTGTGTGTTGGCTAATGTTAGTTTATTTTTGACACACATTTTACAGCAAAGTGCTCTAGGGCTGTCAACAAATATTCTAAATTCGGATACATATTCGAATATTAAAAAACGGAGGTTTGAATGTGAAAATTACACAGCCTCACTCACTGCTGAAAGTTAACTTATACAACAAAAACTGTAGCAGAAAAAAAAAGAACTGGCAGTGGCAGAAAGTTCATAGCCCAACTCTGCAGCAGAGAGCGCTTTCGAACCAAGGAGACTAATTACACTTGGCTAAAATTTGTTTTTTCAACATGTTGGCTGAATTAGCTTAAATTACCGGCGTGGCCAGGATGCTAAAGTTAAGCTTACAAGCTAACAAAGCTAACAAAACTTAAATAATACTAAAATATACATTCAGGTTTTACAGTCTGTGTTGAAAAATATTACCTTCGAGTTTGTTAAAAGTTTCGCCTCTTAAAACCGTCTTTCTCTCTGAAACTGCCTACAGGTGCGTCTCCTGGTCTCTCTTTGCTGTCGTCCTCGTGGTGTCCTGTGCTGCGTTCACGGCTAATCGGAACTCGGGGTTTCTGGCTTCTTAAATTCAATATCTCGTTTATGGCTGTGAATACATTCAACTGCATTGCAGTTCACTTGCATAAACTCTCAGCTAATGTTAACTAAAGAATTACCAAGAACAGATAACCCTGATTCACTTAATTTAACGCTTAACAACTCGAATCTCCCTTTTCCCAGCGTTTCGAGTTACTTGAACGCAGCAGTCGAGAAGGCAATTTTGGACGTCGGCGTCGCTGCCCGCTCTTCAATTGAAGGATGCCAACATGGCGAATTTGAGTGCTGAAATTCGCCGATTAATAAAACAAGAGGACAACATACGCGGCCGGAGAAAAATTGTTGTATGGATGCAAAGAAGAGGAATCCTTAAGCGTTGCATGATCTGCTCCACCTGCAAGAAGCCCATGCACCTAAACATGGTCTCCAAAGCTGATGGATATGTATGGTAAGAAATGCCATTGCTAACGTTAGCTACTTAATTTTATGCTCAGACACTTCTGCTTCTGACGAGGATGAGGAGATATGAATTTGTCATTTCCGTTTTTAATTTCTTTCTTTTTTTCTTTTTTAAATTTTTACTTATGACCCAGGATTATAATATGAAAGGTGTTCGTATGTGAAGATGATCTTGCTGAACTAGCTAAATGTGTAACTGTTATATCTTTAACGTGTTAGCCAAGTGTCATAATGTCATGTTAAGACATTGGCCTTTGTTTACTTGATTTGTAAATTTGATTTGTTTGATTGCTGTGGTTGTGTTCGGTTTTAAAGGTTTCATACATAAAAATAAAGCTTTTATGAAAACACTGAATCAAAAATTGCTTGTGATAGGCTACTGAATGAAGAGCCATTTGGGAGCCATAAGAGCCGGCTCTTCTAAGAGAGCCGAGCCAAAAGAGCTGAATCTTTGAGAAGAGCCGGAATGCCCATCACTAGTTGTAGACACAGATGTAATGTTTGCTGTCACAGTGTTAGTTAAATGTATTGTCATTTAATATAATATTTTTCTTACTAACCCATTAGGTCTTGTGGCAGAAAAGGCCATCGTCAGAAGAGGAAATCTGTCAGAAGCGGATCGATCTTATTCAACTCTCGTAGGCCTCTCCAAAGCCATTTGGAGTTCATCTATAGGTTGGTGTTGTGTTTGTTAATGTTACCCACTTTAACACCTGTGTGCAAATGTTGAGATCCAAATTATTCATAAACCTCTGATTTCCTGTACATGATTTATGTTTCATTTTCAATTTCATGAAAGTCAAACATTTCTGTCAAAGGTATTCTCAGGGACTGAGGATGAGACAGACGGATATGATGGAGGATGGTATTGCCAGCAGCAGTCGCACTTTAACGAAGATGGCTTCCACTTTGAGAAAGGTGGTTTTTAATTAAACTCTACCACTATACAGAATGAGTGCTGCATTCAGGTGTTGTCAGAAAAACAAGTTGCTGACCATTTTGTTTGCCTCTGTTTGAGTCTCTACTTCTTTACTACCCAGCTACCAACATTTTTTTTTCTTAAATCAGGGGTAGTTCAAGACTGGAGATCACAAATTACATTAGTAGACTACCATATTATGACTGACTGAAGTTGAAAATGGTCTGCAGATTTTAAAGCATTAGAATATATTTTGTTGGAGAAGAACATAACATTTGTTACAATTTTACCTGACTGAGCAAGCTCTAATATTATAATATTAAATTTCCATCTTTCAAGGTCTGCATTACAGCCATTAACAAACTGAGACACCAGAGAAAATTGAAGATTGGCGGATGTCATTGCTTTGTGATGTTAGATGAAAGCAAATTCTCTCACAAGAGGAAAGTAAGTAATGTGTACTAATTAGCCTATTTCTTTTTTTAATTATCCATGTATTGTGTCTTTTTGCAGTGTCATTTTAAAAAAATAATGAGCTGGTCTCTCCATCTGAAAATATTTGGTTTTACAGTATAACAGAGGACGCATTGGACCTGCCTGGCGCCGCACAAAAAAGTGGGTTTTGGGCTTACTTGAAGTGGAGGCAACATCAAGAAGACCCATACTGAAGGTGGTGAGAGGCCGTTCGAGGGAGGATCTCCTGCCAGTGATAATACATCATGTGAGGGGAGGTTCACAGATTGTGTCTGATGAATGGCGAGCGTACCAACGGGCACTAACAGATTTGGGATTTGACCATCACACAGTATGCCATAAGAGGCATTTTGTTGACCCAAACACTGGAGCCCACACTCAACATTTGGAACGTGCATGGCAGACATTCAAGGTTGAAGTGTGGAGGCACCGTGGAAACCGTACCACAAAACTTTTGAAGGAACATTTAAAAGTGATTGAGTGGGAATATTGGCTGGGTAGGAGTCATAGATTTCATATCATTGGCCGGCTCTTGCATGACATTCGTAAATATGCAGTTCATAACTGCTGAAAAATGAGGCACATCAGCAAATAACTGATGTAAGTACCAAAACATTGTGCATCCACCTACCTGTTTTATTTTGTATTTAAAAGTATTTCGAGCTTGAAAAGTTTTTTTTTTTTTTGAACAGTGTACAAAGTAATGTGCTTTTCTTTTTTTTTTGGTTTGGTAAGAGCAGATAAACAGAATGAAAGAGGATGGTATCTTGTTACCTATTGCGCATTGAATGTGCCAAAAAAAAAAAAAGCTGTCAGTTCCAGGTTTATGTTAATAATCTGTTAATTATGTTAATGACATGCATTATGTTATAAATTGCAGTCTTTGGTCTCAGGTGAAAGAGCTATGCAAGTTTTTTTTTTTTTTTTTAAATACACAGATTTTATTTATAACATCTATTTAATTGGCTGGCTCTAACATTACATGCACAAATGTGGATTTGAATGGTAAGGTAAATCGGCTGATAACCGTTCAGAGTAATATTGTGGATCTACCTACCTTTTGGAGCTGTATTTCTATAAAAAAAGATGTACTATGTGCATTTTTTTTCTGATTTTGGTTTGATAAGAGACCGTTTTTGTACTGACCTATATTCACAGATTACAAAATAAAGAGTTGCTTTAAACATGGTTGACTTATATTTACTTACCGCCAGCAAAATACTGCTCTTAAGTGATCATCATTGTGTTATAATATCATACAATTACTAATAACTTTATACAGTGTTTCACTTTACTTAAGGCTCTTAAAGTCATCCTATAACATATTATTAACGCTTATAAGGCATTACTCCATTTCTGTAACTGTGCATTTAGTATCTGTTCTATGTTGAGCAGTTCTATGTGTGCCTTTACAACTGGCTAGAGTAAGGATGGTTATAATGTGTTATGTGACCCAGGACTTTAGATTCTTCATCAAACCTTAATATGCAGGTATAAAACATTATGAGTGTTTAATTTATAATACATTATATCCACACTTACAATACTTTATAACCCTCGATATAAGGTCTTATACATGATTATACACCATTATAATGACATGTATGAAGCATTATAAATGCATTATAATGTCTTATGCATGTGCTTCTAAAGCATTATAAACGAGACCTTCATAGAAAGTGTTACCGAAACTTCTTTTAAAGATGGAGTCCCTCCTCCAAACTCTCCTCCCCTCTTAAACATTTCTGCAACTATAATGGCCCAACACTAGGCATTACATAATGACATTGTGTTTGGGTTGACAATTTCTTTATAATATTTTACTTTGACAGGATATGATAGAATTATATCTTGTAATCACTAATATTTACATAACAGAGCCCTGGCCCACCTAAATGAAACAGAGCCATAATTATTTGTGTTTGTGGTTACAGTGAGATGTCAAAACTGTTGCTGTGAAAAAGGCCTGTTGGGTTTTTAGCTGTAAAAAGTAACTTATTAGTTCCTATGTAAAGTGTCTTTGAGTAACTTTTAAATCGCGACACAAATAAAATGAATTGTATAATATTAGTCGACTAAATGTAGTGAAATAATAGTCCAATATTTCTGACAGAAATGTAGAGGAGGAAAAGCATAAAATATAGAAGCATAAAACTGCAATACTCAAGAAAAGTACAAGCATGTATGTCAAGATTGAAGTAACTGGATATTTTATTTCACCACTGCCTGAAAAAAAACCCACAAATAGTGATTTAAAACAGGGTTGTCGGTTCTTTTGTAGAAAACCTATTCCCACAATAAGGTAAACAGTCATTCAGACTTGAGACATGAGCTCATATCGTTAACTTTTAGATAAGAAAATCACTTTTTTGTTTCTTCACCATTTTAGAACAAAGATGCTGCTAAATGTAGCAGATTGAAAAGTACAAAATTTCTTTCTAGAATGTCAAAATAGCATTTAAAAACAGGAATATTAAATGCCACCACTGTCTAATCATATTACTTTCAGTGATGTAAAAACTAAGTAAACACAGTGATTTATAATAAGCTCATATCTATAACAGATTAATTGTTATATTATTATTTGTATACAGTCTGACTGTTAGCTGTGTAAATATGTGATGTGAAAGAAAATATGGGGAAAAAATTATTGACATTCACAATGACTTCAAATGGATGGCGGATTTATGTTTTTTATTTATTTACACCATACAAACTCTAAGAGAACACACATAATACAGAATCATTAAAATCAAAAGACTTTAAGTGAAAATACAAGATCGGTTATATATAAACATACATAATTATGTGCAATTCATGTTATTGAAATCATAAGACATGTATACAAACACAAACGGAAAAAAGGAGAAAACACTTCAAATTAAGGGGAGTAAATGAAAACAGTAGGAAGCGAGACATTTCCCGACAAATCTTTTCTACTTTATTACCAGAATGTGTTTTATTTTAATTTATGAGAAAAATCATTTATAATCTTTCATAAAGCAAATAAAGGAGGGCTTACTATCTGCAGAGGAAACTCATCTCAGCCGCTTGTATCTGTGATCTCATTCTTTCTGTCACGACCCAAAGCTCATGACCAGAGGTGAGGGCTGGAACATAGATGGACTGGTAAACTGAGAGCTTTGTCTTCAGGCTATCTTTATATCTTTGCACAGCAAACTGTTGTATGCTGCTGTATTAATGTTGTGAATGTGGTTTACGTCACCTTAAGGTTTCGAAAAGATCATGATTTGACTAAAATAAGTACATTTCTTGGGTTATTTCACTTTTGAATGTAATTGCATAAAAATTTGAGTGAAGTGATGACAAGTCTTTAACTTTTAGTCCTAAATGGGACACAAACACTGGTCTCCTGAATCAAAGTCCTGTGTTTGGTTGACCAATCAGTCTGATCTTTAAATTTCATAATTATTACGGCCACCAGAGGTCGCAGCTTAGCAATAAATGTAAATATGAGTCATGATGAGCTGCTTTAGAAAATGGCTTGTGAGTTCTTTTTTAAATTTTTTTTAGGAAAGGACAGTCTGAAATGAGTTATTGCTATAATAAAAGTTAATATTATATGGAATGTGTCACAATGATAACATGTAATAAGAAACTCTCAGGACCACCGTACATTTACAGCAAACCTTAGAAAATATGCAGACAAGAAAAAAGCAAAATAAATCAAACAAAAATGCATCTAAGTAGTACAAAGTCATTCTACAATTTGACAATATTCACACTGCATAAAAAAATTCATTGCTGATTCAGAAAATATGCAGGTTTCTTTACATGTATGGTTTTCTCCTGATTGCAGTGCAGTCAGTACAAGCTGGACTCTTGAGGCTCATGTGAGTATGGAGTAGATCTGGTTCTGGTCTCTGCTGGCAGGATCAAGGCTCTGGTAGGTGGAGTCTTCACCCGCAGCGACTGGACGACAGTTCTCATAGAGCTGAGGAAACAAACAAACAAACAGACAGATATTTGACAGAGAAAGAGAGCATACCTAATAGTTAGACATTAAAGTTATTTTTTTGAGGCGACCTGAGAGATGAAGAGGACCGAAATGAAACTAAAGCAGACGGCTTTATGAGACTAAAGCTGTCTGCTGAGATACATTTAGTACAAACTTTGAGGAAAGAAAGTGGATTATACTGCAGAAGTGGTTTGGGCTCTGATGACATTTTGTTGTGAAATTAGTGGATACTTGAGCTCATTATTGTTGCTTCCATTTTCTGTGATTTCTAAACTCACTAACTTAAATTATTTTTTTATTTTCCTGTTTTATCTTCCTGTTTATAACTCCTTCAATTTTTGTTTCTGTCTGTGCTGCTGTAACGCCTGAATTTCTCCTCCAGGGATCAGTAAAGACTTAAATCTGAATCAAACTACTCAATTCAATTACTGAAGGCCCATTTTAAATTAAATTAAACATTCATCATCAATACTTGGTGGTTCTGCACGTGATTTAATATTGGGTGACATGTGTCTATTGAAATATGTAACCCCTGAAATCTAAATAAAGATATGATAGAGTATTATAATATGTTCCCTGTATTCTTACAGTCAACATGGACTGAGTAGCTGTGGAATATAAAATGATTCTGTAGTGGCAGCATTATCAAATCAAATCAAATCAAATCAAAATTACTTTATTTGTCCCCGAGGGGAAATTCAGTTAGTCTGGTAGAATCACTGGAAGAATTATTAGATTAGGGGATATTAGTATTGAATTAGGCAACCCCTGAAACCCAAATAGCGATTATATTAATATAGAGTAGCAAAAAAGAAAGTTACCTCCATGTTTCTGCTGTCTGTGTTTCTCATGGTGTTCAAACCTGTGGGACACACAAAATATAGTTTTTGAGGTAAAAAGCTCAAAACAGCCAATGATAAAACACCGACCACAGTCACACACAAACATCCAACAGCTGTTGAACTCCGCCTCTTTCACACAGCCTGTTCAAGGCAGAAATGTCATTCTGACTCCAGTTCTCAGAAAAAAAGGCACAAAAAGAGAATGAAGGCAGAGAGCTGTTTGTTGCTAAACTGGCTAATAACTGAGCCAGATCTTCTTAATGGCAGTACTGTATATATCTGTGTGGAGGAGGCTAATGCAGGGCTGTCACACTGAGCCAGCTGTGGCTGCATGTTTCTGTTCTCACCAAGCAAGAGCAAACCTGAAACAACAAATCAAAAATATAAAACTTGTGAGTGACACACTTGAGTTTAATCTGTTGTCTGTCTTCACTCTGGTATGAAACTACAGTGATGTATCGGATCAGTCTGATCAGCTGCAGCGTTCAATCAATAACTGATGTCCAGTAAGGGACGTGTGGACCGGTGAAAAGACTTCCATGAAGGATGCTCTCATGTGTCCTCGCTCATGTCCCCTCTGATATCCCTCCTCGCTCCTCCATCCTCAGAGCACTAATAACAGCTTTGGGACGGTCGGGAAGATGGCGCATCAGAAGAACTTCAGGTTCAAGCGAGGAGCGACGAGACGTTACATATGACTGGTACATGTGGAGAGCTGATGAGGGAGGGGACAGGTGTGTGGACAGGTGTGTGGACAGGTGTATGGACAGGTGAGGGGACAGGTGTGTGGACAGGTGTGGACCACACACCTGTCCACACACCTGTCCGCACACCTGTCCACACACCTGTCCGCACACCTGTCCACACACCTGTCCCCTCACCTGTCCACACACCTGTCCCCTCACCTGTCCCCTCACCTGTCCACACACCGTGGAGTGTGGACAGGTGAGGGGACAGGTGTGTTGACAGGTGTGGGGACAGGTGAGGGGACAGGTGTGTGGACAGGTGAGGGGACAGGTGTGTGGACAGGTGTGTGGACAGGTGAGGGGACAAGTGAGGGGACAGGTGTGCGGACAGGTGTGCGGACAGGTGTGTGGACAGGTGTGGGGACAGGTGTGTGGACAGGTGTGGGGACAGGTGAGGGGACAGGTGTGGGGACAGTCAGGTGAAGGTGAAAGGAAGGAAAGTTCCAGGACATCTTGTTGATGTATAGAAATGACAATAGTTTGATTTGGGGAACCACAAATGTGTCCTCTGACTATCATACTGAAAAGCAGGAAATGTCAGTTGTTGGTGTTACTATGAAAGGTTTTTCTGTTGCCTCACCATCAGGTTTGGTCCTTCTTAGAACACAGATTATCATCAGTGCCAGCCCTGAGATGATGATGATGATGTTGATGGCAACACTCACGGCCACAATCACAGACAGATCTGTGAGGTTAAAGTAGAGAAAAGTCCATTTTACAGACTCTTTGACTGCACAAACCCACGTGTTGCCAATGTTCACAGCTTAGATGACGACCTTTGGCCCTTTCAAACACCTCAGGGTTAAAACTGTAAGAAAAGTATACATTTTACATGTGGGTATGCACAAATGTTTTAACAATAAACTTATGTTTAGGGTTATAAATGTCGCTGAGTAACACAGTCTTTGGATGTGAAGTGAACATCACAGTGTAGCCGTCTGATCACAACCAGCTCACATCCAAATAAATGGTCAATAAATGTTGTATTTAAAAAAAGACAAAGACACTCGCATTTGCTCTTTTGTTAGTAATATTAATATTATTATTTCCTGGTTTGAAAGAGACAATTGGCCATTTTCAGGAAAGAACAGGCACCCTGCAGCCAATCAGAGTCAGTTATTCACCCAGACCATGGTGCAAACATATATTATTCATGTCCCATGTACCTGTTGGCTGAGTGAGTGGCGGTGTGTAGCTTCCTGAACTGGAGTCTAAACTCTGTGTTCTTGTCCAAGTGGTGGGAGCTGTGAACAACAGAAACAAATCAAGTCCTGATGAGAGGAAGGAGATCCTCTGTGTGCTATGCTTCTCTATACTATGACCATGAATCAGTGTTAAAACATCAGCAACTGTCAGTGAAAACTTTCTTCAGACCTTCAAAGGAACAAATAAACATTTTTATTCTCATTAGTTTTCATTCCACTTTGACAACAAACTCACCATCCGTGACAATGATCTCAAACTGCTGGTAGGGATCTAGAGACAAAGATCTGTTCACATCACATCCGTATCGTCCAGAGTCAGACTTGGTCAGCTGTGTGATGTTCACATACAGATGCGTTCCTGTCTCAATGCTTCCTAGAGACCTGATGCCGTATCTGTCTCTCTGAGCTCTTGAACCAGTTGTTTCAACAAGAATGTCCTCTGTTTTACATTGTTCCTTGCAGAAGTACTTCCTGATTCCAGTGAGACTAAATTGGCATAAAAATATTATATATTCTCCAGTTCTTTTGTAGAGGGTTTTGACTAGAGAAGAATCTTTAGATCACATATTTATATATATATATAACTGTAATATCGTATATATATATATATATATATATATATATATATATACGATATTACAGTCAAATTTTGTACTTTTTCCTGAACATGTAATGTAATCCCATGTGTGTGACACTGTTTGTTTGTCTGCGGAGTGATGTGGCAGCTGACAGTTCACTGAGGAGGAAACACAGAGGAACACACCTGAGAGGTATACAGCACGTATTCAGAGCCTTTACTGCAGTAAAAGTACTCATACTACACTGTGAAAATACTACACTACAAGTAAAAGTGCTGCATTCAAAACTTTAAAAAAGTATATATGTTGCAGTAAAATGTTTCCTGATTCTATCTGATGTTTATGGATGAATATTCCTGATGCATTAATGTGTTTGTTGCATTTTACTGCTGTAGATGTTTGAACTCCTTTATATCCTGTTGGCTGGATTAATCCGCAGTGATGCATCATATTCTAAAAGGATCAACATATGTTTGTAGCGTGGCTGTCCTGTGAGAACCACAGTCACAAAAACAGCTGTTTCAGCTTTGTGACGAGGACTTTACAGCTGAGCCGAGAGGGTTTTTTTTAAACTGATCACCTAAAATGTATAAATACATTCACAAACCCAGAAATCTTGAAACATAACTCAAATATACACTGCTCAAAAAAAATAAGGGAACACTTAATTGTCATAGTATAACACCAAGTCAGTTAAACTTGAGGGATATCAATCTGTCCATTTAAGAATAACACATGATTGTGAATCAATTTCACCTGCTTTGATGCAAATGAAAGTGACAATAGCTGCATTGGAGAGACAAAAAGCAAGACAACCCCCAAATACAGAATGGTTTTGCATGTGGTGGCCACTGTCAATTACTCTCTCCTTATCCTTCCTGATTGATTCTTCTCCAGCTAGTGTCCTTATTAATTCTGGTAGCATGAGGCGCTACCTGCAGCCCAATCAGGTTGCACACGTAGTCCAGCTCCTCCAGGATGGCACATCCATACGTATGGTCACAACACTGGAGACACTGTGGTGAACGTCTTGCTGTCTATAAACATCATCCAGCATGACGGGTTTGGTGGTGGGTCAGTGATGGTCTGGGCAGGCACATCCTTGGAGAGTAACACAGACCTCCATGTCATAGCTAGCGGTACCCTGACTGCTGTTAGGTACCAGGATGAAACCCTCAGAACGATTTTCAGACCTTAAGCTGGTGCAGTGGGTCCTGGGAATTGCTGGCGTGTTGTGTGAATTGCTGGTGTGGTTTGCACTTCAGGGCCACTGTAAGGACGGCTCGACACACTGAGCACACATTCTTCAGTTTACATCTGGAAACACATGTTGTGTTTGATTCCACTATTAATCATTTTAATAACCAAGGCTTAAAGAAAATTGTTTTTTTGCCTATCATGCCGTTCCCACATGGTCCACCTGATTCCTGCATACAGGCAGAAACTAAAGCTCTGTAAACTGTTGTGAGGACATCAGAGAAGAGGACCAGCGCGGCCGTGAAGGTTCTACAGACTGTACTGACTGGGACGTTTTCAGGTTTGCTACCAACAGTCTGCATGAGTTCACAGAGGCTGTGACGTCATATATCCACTTCTGTGAGGACAGCTGTGAACCGTCAAGCGGCAGGTTGAGTTATAACTTGACAAACCTGGATCACAGCCAGACTCAGACAGTTACGGTACTGTACAGCACTTTGTGCTCTATAAATAAACTTCGACTTGACTTGACTTGACCTGACGGTTGGAAAAGGAGGAAGTATTCAGGAGTGGGACAAGGACAGGTTTAACTAATTTAAACTACACGTTTAGCAAGGCTAAGAAGCTAAACGCCAGCACTCTGAGGAATGGGACAGACCTGACACCATCCCCCACAACACCCTTCACCAGCTCCAGCCAGGAGCTCCACCTCCACCACCTCAGCAGGGGCCTCAGCCTCTCCACTTCTGCCCACCTCAGCGTCCCCCCCACCGCTGCTGAGGATGGACGAGGACGCTGCCAGGAAACTGCTGCCTGCTCACACAGACAGACACACACATACACTGTCCCAGCTCTGCTACAGACTCCTGACTCCACCTGCAGGTGGATCACAGACTTCCTGTCTGACAGGAGGCAACAGATGAAGCTGGGGAAACTTGTAGGTGATCGACTGCAGTCTGCCATCCCTGCAGGACCTGTACGTCTGCAGGCAAGATTGTAGCCGACCCCTCCCACCCTGGACACAGACTGTTTGAGGAGGCTGCAGTCCATCAGACCAAAACCTCCCGCCATAAGAACAGTTTCTTCCCCTCTGCAAAAGGCCTCTTCAACCCCCACTGACTCTCCCCCTGCACCCTCTATACGTTACATTAACGTATGCACAGCAACCTGACCTTATATCACTCATTGTAAAAATAAATACTGTATTCTTGCACACTCCTATTTACACAGCTCCTTTATTCATTTAGATAATTCCATTATTATATGTATTGTTTCTACTGTTTATATTTCATATCTCTTTTTTAAAATATTTTTAGTTTGACTTTTCTATTCTTTATACTATCTATCTATCTATCTATCTATCTATCTATCTATCTATCTATCTATCTATCTATCTATCTATCTAATGTACCAATATACCACAGCAAATTAGCTTTATGTGAAAACCTACTTGGCAATAAAAATGATTCTGATTCCAATTGTGATAATATAATAATCATTAAGTTATTTATCAAGTGCAAAAGCAAAACATTTATTAAATCTAGTTTGTCTGTTCTATATCTTAGTAATTTAACCCTCTGAACCCCACAACCAGCTTGCAGGTTGAAAGGCATGTTGGCTTTCAAAAGATTGCCAAAGTTACATTATTTATCAAAGCCAGAAACTGTAAAACAGGAAATATTTCTAAATGTTCACATTTCTGATGATCCTTGAACAGATCATCCCCGGGTTCAGATCCAACTCGGAGCCCTCTCCCGCATGTCTTCCCCTCTGTCTCCCCCATCACTCTGTCTATCAATAAAGCCCAAAAATAATAATAATAATAATTATTATTATTATTATTATTAATTAATAAAAAATTGAAAATAACTGCAAAATTTAAACTAACCTTACGACCGTTAACATTAGCATCTTAGCTAACATTAAGGCTAACTAGCATTAGCAACCTCCAGGCTGACGTTATGTCGTTGACTTTCAAAAATGTAATGATACTATAGAAAAAAAACATGCCAAGAAGGTCATTACAATTTGAAATGAGATAAGATGTATTTTAACAGTTGTATTTTTAGAGTTGAACTAAGAATTAACATGGAGGATACCTTGCTAATGTTAAGTAAAATGTTAAAGCTGAAACTAACTTAAGTGGGATGTACAAAAAACGATAATCACTCATAAAAACAAAACCTTGCCCAATTTACCAATTAACCTCACACATCAGCTGACTGATATAGCGAAACACACAGTAACTCTACTGTAATTGTAACTATGTTACACACAGTAACTCTACTGTAACTGTAACTATGTTACACACAGTAACTCTTCTGTGACTGTACGGCTCCATTTGGTGACATTAATGTAACGGAATGACTAAACACGTTTACATTTCTATCTCATTCTCTCCGCTGAGAATCTGTATTTCTCATATAAATATTCTTCCAGGTCTCTAAAGGGTTTTGTCGGCCTTGAAAAACTCTCTCCCTCCTCAGAGACCTGCGGCCCAAGGTCCACAGGATCTTCCAAAAAGGTGATGCCATTTTCCAGGAGAATTGATTGGTCAGTAGGCGGTTCTTTATAGACGCTTATCTCTTATCTAGAACATAACCTGGTCCCAACCAGGTTAGCTCAGCATGAGTTGCCATGGTGATCTAGCCAGATTAAAAGAGAACCACCTTCATGATACCAAACACCAAAGGTTAGAGCTGAAGTTACCTCAATAACCATCAAATCCAGCTTCGTAGTGCAGGGCTCAGGACTTTTTTAGGCTCATGTGTTTATGGGTGTGTAGTAGATCTGGTTCTGGTCCCTGCCCGCTGGATCGAGGCTCTGGTAGGAGAAGTCTTCACCTGCAGTGACTGGTCCACAGTCGTCATAGAGCACAAGCTGAGGAAAACAAAGAAACAAATAGATATTTGACAGAGGAGACCAGACACAGCAGGAGACAGAATAAAAACCTCTTCCAAAACCTCTGAAGATGGAGACTAAAGCTGTCTGCTGAGATATATTTAGTAAGAACTTTGAGGAAAGAAAGTGGATTATAACTCAGAAGTTGTTTGGGCTCTGATGACAGTTTGTTGTGAAAATTGTCACTACTTGAGTTCATTGTTCTTCGCTATCTTGCTTTCCACTTTTTTCCTGTATTACGTAAAGTTCCTCCGTTGTGAGACTAGTAAACGATAATCTTAAGTGGTCGGAGCTGTGAACAACAAAAACAAAACAAGTCCTGATGAGAGGAAGGAGACATTGACTGTAATTTGCTTAATGTGCAAATGATTGCTGCCTCGGTTCCGGACATGAAGTTTGAATAATACCGAGGTACTGAACACAGTCAATCTGTTTCAACAGCAGAGAGTCTGAAGTGTCACATTCACCTGAAGCGAGAGAGAAAACAAGATGTTGGTAGTTCTTCTGCTCCTCATGGCTGCACCAGGCAAGTCTTTCTTTTCTTTTATATTCTCAATACATTGATATATCATTGTGGCTGCAGAGCTCTTATCACAACTCTTTTATGATGCCCTTCACTTACATTATGAGTGATGTACAGACTGAAGCAGACGTGATGTTGATGAATCTGTCACATCTCTAATTGGTCTGAAAAATATATTAGAGATTAATCAGTTAAAATGTGCTCAGTCTCTGTTTATCACTGCTGGGATTCACTTTATACCTGTACTCATTAAACCTGTATAAAACATGTATTAAGAGTTATTTATAGCATAAATCTGATCAGTATGCATGTGTGTCTCTACAGGCCTGTGTGCTCTACGTCGGCACCATTTCATTTCTGACCTGAAGAATTTTACTGAAGCACAAAGTTACTGCAGAGAGAAATACACAGACCTGGCCACTATAGACAGCATGGAGGATGTGGAGATCCTGAACAGTATCGCAGAAACAGCAGGAGTGTCTGTGAGTTCACTTTTCTCTTTCTTTCCTTTCAAAGCTGTTTTTGACAATCATGTCAGTGGCAGGTGGATTTAAAGTTTTACAATATGAGCGGTGAGACTTCAGAGAAACTTTAAAATCTTCTTTTACACTGAACGAGGATGAAGGATTTAGCTCCCCATTGAACGTGCATTATATGGGATCTCCAGTATAAACAGCAGGAATTATTACAGGAAGCAGAACCTGTTTCACTGTTCATATGGGCACCTGAATATTATTAGGGCCTCGGGGCAATTGCACCGAGCACTGGTCCCATACAGCAATAGCTATAGGGACCAGTGCTCGGGGCAGTTTGATCGGGATCAGTGTGCTATTACTTTTCTCTACAGAATACAAATTTTTGGATGGGACGGCTGAAAAAAAATTAGCGAAAAAGAACAATAATTGCAATGTGAAATTGAAACGTCTACTTCTCCGGCATAATTTCACCCAGAGACCCCACTTCAACTTTAAACGTTAGAAACAAGTCTTGTGTATTGGTGTATTAATCCACGTTTAGATAGGTCATATAATTTTTTATCAATCCCTGTTCAATGACCATGATCATTTTTGGAGAAATTTTGAGATTATAATGGGTGTGTATTGCATGGAATGTTCGTGTCACAGTGTGTGACATCATCGCCAGAGTGTAGAGGGAGAGAATAAATTGTCAAAAAATAAATTTGAAAACTGCGCTCCAGGCCGCAAATTCCACTCTACAGAAATAATTTATACATAGAAACTTAGGAAAATTTGTCTTCTCACTCACAATCCTCTGGTAAAGCTGTCAGAGTTATAGTTTGGGCGTAGGACGCACAGATGCGCCACCAACACCACCAACAGCCTCATTGGCTGCCATATTAAAAAACGCAGGAAGATTTCGGAAGAATGGAGATGTAACAGTTTTTTTAGATCGCTCTAACAAAGCTATTTTTTCATTTTTCTGAAAAAAAAAACAACATATGTAGACGTTCAGGAAGACGTTCAAAGTGAAGTCAGATCAATGATAGGTATTATGGTTTTGCCAATAATGCTTTCTGTTCAAGGCCAGAAATTCCAGCCTGTCAATGTTCCGGGACATTGGCAGGTGTCAGTCAATTCTGTTGATTGCTTTGATCTGATTGCCTTTGACCTTTGATGTGATTACAGTTACTGAAAAACACACACATGCGCGTAAGCATGCACACAAACACACACACACACACACACACACACATTTTGAGGTTAAAGGGCATAGTTTGAAATCTCTGAAGAATCTCATCATAGTGTACACACACCGGCAGTAGCCCCCGTGGCCCTTTTAAAATTTCCCCAGAGGAAATTTTCTAGTTATTAATACAATTATGTGTTTCAGTCCGCCTGGATCGGGCTGTATGATGACGTGAACAGCTGGAGGTGGTCACTGTCAGACACAAGTTTCTACACACGGAGAGGAGGAGTTCAGACGATGGGGTCATGAACAACCAAACAATCTAAAAAGTGCACAACACTGCACAGAGATGAAGTCAGGTGGACGGTGGAACGATCTCAGTTGTAAAGTCAAAAGAAAGGCAGTCTGCTCTGATGTCAGAGGTGAGAATATTGAGCAGTGAAGGTAAAACATACCAGTTCAGCTTGTTGCCCTCTCCCCTTCTCTGCTGCTCTCTCCCTCTCTGTCTTCAGTTACATGAAGGTCCTTTAACCCATTGACGCCTGAAACGCCTGTAAAACCTCTGGGCGATTTTAAAATAAGCCCCTAAAACCTAAAGTTTTTCTGGAAATTCAACAGAAATGTCAACGCTTCTACTAAATAATAGATTTTTCAGACTCTGTAGCAGATAGAAATGAAATTCAAAAAGTATTTGAGAGCTTATACAAATACTACAAAACGACGTATCCGCTTTCCAGGCTTCAATGGGTTAAAGCAGATGGACGTGAGTCCTGCCTTCATTTCACTGTGAGAAGCTGCAGGTTTATATAAAGAGCTCCATCATTAACAGCTTTATCCCACGTCCCTGTCTCAGTCAACAGGGCTGCAAGAAAAGGAGTTCATATACACACATCTCCACGGTGACTTCAGCTTCATGCTGACATTCATTAAGAAACATCAAACTGCTGAGAAAAATATTCATAGGAAAAAAAACTCAAATATAAAGTATGCATCAGTGTTGTGTGTTATGCTGCCTCTGCACAACATTTCTCTGTGCTCTATTTTCAGGGCTGGATGTGGCATTTGTCCTCACTGACGACTCCATGACCTGGACTGAGGCCCAGAGCTACTGCAGAGAACACCACACAGACCTGGCCAGTGTGAGAGACATGACAGAGAACCAGAAGGTCCAGGAGCTGGTTCCAGCAGAAAGAGCAGCCTGGATCGGCCTTTTCAGAGACTCCTGGAAGTGGTCCGATGGAAGCAGCTCCTCATTCAAGAACTGGAAACAAGGGCAACCTGATAACTATGAGGGGAAGGAGGCTTGTGCAGCAGCAGATTTCAACTCCTCTGGAGGATGGTGGGACGGAAACTGTGACGAGAAGTTTGCGTTCATTTGCTACAGTCCATTTAAATGGTAACCCCTGATTCAAACTGTATTTATATTAGATTTAGGTATACTTTAGCATCAAGTGAGAAAATAAAAATAATTTCTGGACAATAAATGAATCAAAAGACCAATCAAAATCTAAAGACCAACTGCAGATAATCAGTTTGTGTTGACTTAAATGTGAGAATATCAACAGATGGAGGAAGTAAGTGCTGATAACTTACTGATAAGCCCCGCCCCCTGGTGGCGGCCTGCAGTATAGCTCTAAACTGACCACAGGCAGGACAAAACTAACTGATGACACTTTTATATCAACAGATGCTGATTATCATCCAAGCAGAAATCTCTCAACTGATCATGTTTGATTGTTTTTTTTAAAGCATCTTTGAATTAAGTGATGAGACTGAGGATGACTTCTGGTTGACCCTGCTGTGATGGAGGGAATGCTGAAGCAGGTAAATCATCTTTTTATTCAAATTTTATGCAAAAACTGAGCAAACAAATTATCAAACCTTATTGACCTTCAGAGAGTGAATTCAGATTAAAGCAGTAAAAGAAACAGTCTGAGCAGGAAACAGATAAAGAGACATTTAAAATATTAAATAGAGCAAATTTATTCACAAACTCTATGCTATAAACATTACAATGCTTTGGACAGTAACGTGACATGAGAAGTAAATAGTGTCGTAGTGCCACTGTGAAGGCTTTGTCCAAGTGGAATTGTGACTATTCATGAATCAACACGCAGTAAAAACTTCTATCTGCCACCAAACGCACCAAGAAAAAGTCCAAATACAATCCAGCAATGTGAGAAAAGCCCGAGCGTTTACAGGAGAAGAAACTGGGAAAGTCACAAACTATCATGTGAGGAAAAAAAGTTTGAAAAAGAGCTTCCAGAGGATGAAATGTAAAGAACAATGTAGAATGTAATCTCTCTGTGTGAGTAATAATGTTTGTCAGCTCCAACAGAAGCTGAAGGACCAGGGGCTGAAGGATGACGTCAGACTGAGCTTTAGGAAGCAGGCAGATGGAAAAGTCTTCCACAAGGAGACGAAGAAGACGAGCTTTCATTGAGATTTGCTGTTAATCAGAGAAAAGTGTGTTTCTTTCCTCAGAGTCCTCGTGTGATGTGTGACAATAGAGCTACAACAATTAGCAGATTAATCGACTCGTTGCTGCTGTTTTTATAATCAAATCATCATTTTAGTCATTTTACAAGCTCAAATGTCAAATATCTGCTGGTTCCAGCTTCTCCAATTTAAAGATTTAATGTTTTTATTGGTCATATATGCTCATCGACTTATATTTACTTATATTTAAATGTATACAGACTGTTGGTTTATTAAGTTTGAATCGATCTGTTTAGGCTGTGAGAAATTATAACAATGTTTTATTATTTTTCACATTTTATAGGTAAGATAATATAAATTAGATCTGACTGGAATCAACTCCAGTGAAAAAACACCTTTAAACTTTAATGTTGTGTGGAATCATTCAAATCTAATTTCATGAGTAAAAATATTTTCTTCATTTGAGTGTAATATATTGCATCAAAACATGCCAAACAGTTCTGGCTTTTCAAATATTGAATATTTAATGCTTTTCTTTGTCATATATGGTCATAAACTTATATTTAATCATATTTAAAAGGTGTTGGTTTATTAAAACAAGCCATTTGAATTCATGTGATTGTGCTGTGTGGATTTATAACAGAGATTTTTCACTATTTTCTGACATTTCATCGATAAGGTTAATAAGATTAGATTACACATATTCTTTATAATGAGATCAGATATTTGGTTCCTTCAACTTTATATGTTTTGGTTTAGAAATTAAAGTGAAAATGCATGATAAAATAACATAATAATGACTGCAATAAGTTTAATACATTTCTTAATCATTTCACAAGTTTGCAATGAATTTAATACATTTCTTTAATCATTTCACAAATGGTACTGACGTCCAGCACACAGGCCTGTAGAGACACACATGCATACTGATCAGATTTATGCTACAAATTACTTTTTATACATGTTCACTTTTTAACTTTACAGTTTAATGGATTCAGACGTGTCATTGTGTTTGTAGTTACATCAGGAATGTAACAAAGTTACATTTATTAATTATTATATAAAGTTTGAATATATTTAAAAATATTTATTAATTGATGTTGATACCACAACATGCAACAACTTATTTCACCTATTTAACATGCTAAAATATATTTTCTCCAATGTGTAATATCAGTAAAATGCAAAGTATTTTCAGGAAAACAACCACAAAAAATATTTATTAATAATAAATGCCAAATAGCATTAATGTATGTATATCAGATGTATAGAACGTATGTATACGTCTTATTTTTTACACTCTTATTCTGTATTCTATATCTGTTTCTGTATGTTGAGCTGCTGTGACGACTACATTTCCTCACTGCAGGATAAATAAAGTCACATCTCTTCTTATCCCTTATCTGAAGTACATTTACTAAAGTACTGCACACCAGGACAATTTAGAGTGTTTCTGTTTGATGCCACTTTATACCTGCAATAATATAATATAAAAAATTCACACAGACAGATTGTTCTTTTTACTTATTCTGCATTTAAGAAACAGGACAAATTTATACAACACAATACATTGTTGTATTTTAAAAAGTCCTTGTCTTGTGACCTCTTCCAAAACATCTGTATGTACAATAATAAATAATAAAGTATATTCTATAATAAAGTGTTTTGGTTGCAGAACATCAGGGCAGATCTACCAGGGGCCGACATGCCTGAGGGCTCCACATGTCAATCAAAAATAAACTTAAATAAAAATGAACTGAGTTTAATTAGTGCAGTTATAAAGTGAATAAGACACTCCTCTTGATTCTGCCGTTCTGTTCAGGATCTCCACATCCTCCATGCTGTCTATAGTGGCCAGGTCTGTGTAATTCTCTCTGCAGTAACTTTGTGCTTCAGTAAAATTCTTCAGGTCAGAAATGAAATGGTACCGACGTAGAGCACACAGGCCTGTAGAGACACACATCAGATTTATGCTATAAATAACTCTTAATACATGTTTTATATGGGTTTAATGAGTGCAGCTATAAAGTGAATCCCAGCAGTGATAAACAGAGACTGAGCACATCTTAACTGATTAATCTCTAATATATTTTTCAGAAAAATCAGAGATGCGACAGATTCATCAACATCAATCAGTCTGCTTTAGTCTGTACATCACTCATAATGTAAGTGAAGGGCATCATGAAAGAGTTGTGATATGTTTGTAGCGTGGCTGTCCTGTGAGAACCACAGTCACAAAAACAGCTGTTTCAGCTTTGTGACGAGGACTTTACAGCTGAGCCGAGACGTTTTTTTAAACTGATCACCTAAAATGTATAAATACATTCACAAACCCAGAAATCTTAAAACATAACTCAAATATACATTGCTCAAAAAATTAAGGGAACACTTAATTGTCATAGTATAACACCAAGTCAGTTAAACTTGAGGGATATCAATCTGTCCATTTAGGAATAACACGTGATTGTGAATCAATTTCACCTGCTTTGATGCAAATGAAAGTGACAATAGCTGCATTGGAGAGACAAAAAGCAAGACAACCCTTAACCGAGCATCTGGAGATTTAACATCTCACTGACCTTTCAAACTTTATGTGTGTCTGTTGCCTGCTGAAGCCTCCACATCCTGTCCCCCCTCCTTATTCTGCTTCTCCCCCCACATACCTGCCCTGAACTCTGACCTCTCCTATCCTTAAATGACCCAGTCCTGTCATTGAATAACCTGGTCATAATTTAGGGACTCAGCCAAGCCGAGTATATTCCCCGCTCCCACAATACAGGCAGAAACTAAAGCTCTGTAAACCTGTTGTGAGGACATCAGAAAATTGGACCAGCGCGGCCGTGGAGGGTCTTCAGGCATGTTTGGACTGTACTGACTGGGACGTTTTCAGGTCTGCTACCAACAGTCTGCATGAGTTCACAGAGGCTGTGACGTCATATATCCGCTTCTGTGAGGACAGCTGTGAACCATCAAGCGGCAGGTTGAGTTATAACTTGACAAACCTGGATCACAGCCAGATTCAGACAGTTACGGTACTGTACAGCACTTTGGTCAGGTTTTTTTTTTTAAATGTGCTCTATAAATAAACTTTGACTTGACTTGACTTGACTTGACTTGACCTGACGGTTGGAAAAGGAGGAAGCATTCAGGAGTGGGACAGGGACAGGTTTAAAGAGTCAAACTACACCTTTAGCAAGGCTAAGAAGCTAAACGCCAGCACTCTGAGGAATGGGACAGACCTGACACCATCCCCCTCAACACCCTTCACCAGCTCCAGCCAGGAGCTCCACCTCCACCACCTCAGCAGGGGCCTCAGCCTCTCCACTTCTGCCTACCTCAGCGTCCCCCCCACCACTGCTGAGGATGGACGAGGACGCTGCCAGGAAACTGCTGCCTGGTCACACAGACAGACACACACATACACTGTCCCAGCTCTGCTACAGGACAAGCTCTCCCAGCTGACTCCTGACTCCACCGGGGGCCCGTTGCACAAAACTAGGATAAGGGATTAAGCTGGATATGTTGGTTATCCTGGGTCAACTTATCCGTGATCCGGTGATCCCAGTAGGATGGTATTGTCACAGTTTCAGCTCTGTCTCCCAGTAATTTTCCACTGAGCCTGCCTCCTCCTCACTCCACCTGTCAGCCACTCCCTCCTCATCAGCCAGACTCTCTTCACCTGTTTACCCAGCTGCCCTTGATCACTTATCAAGCCACTATAAAGACTCCTGCCTCACACAAACTTATTGCCAGATTGTTAGTGTACCATGTGTCCTACTCTCCAGCGGTTTCCTAGTGTGCTTTTTGGTTTTGACTCTTGCCTGTTTTTGGACTCTGCCTCTGCCTTATCCCTTTGGATTGTTTGCCTGCCTTGCCTGACTGAACTCTCTTGTACCGAACCTTTGCTTGTGATTAAAGACTGGTTACCTCCTGTTTCTGCCTCCTGTGTGCTGCAATTGGGTCCATACACAACCCGTTACAGGTATAAATTACCATGGAGATTTATTCTGTGGAGCTAGCCTGCTCCAGACCAGGCTAAGTTCCAGGATCTATTTAATCTCATCCCTTATCTCAGTCAGCAGTCACCACAAATGGAAACCAATAGTTATTCCACTGCCCTTTACACATTATCACATAGAACTAGACCCACTGTCATAATTTAAATATTTGTGATCATTCATTTCAATCATTTTGGATAAATGATTTTAGATGATGTTGCAATTTACAGTTTCCCATAGACTATAAGGCTATAAATAAAATGATGGAATATTAGGGCCACAGAGAAAAAAAAATCACAGACTGAGAATAAAGCCATACATTTATGAGAATAAAGTCATAATATTGTAACTTGTTTTAGAGGAGGACAATTGTTAAAATGAGGGCCGTGGAGCATTTCGTGGAACTGTACTTCAGTATAGGCTTCACAAACAAGGAGATACTTCATCTTTTGGCACATCAGCATGACATTGTCATAAGTATCAGGACCTTAAAAAGAATATGCAAGAAAATACATCTTTTCCGCAGAAAGAACCAGTCTCATAAATTTACTTTTCTTCTTTTTTTTCATGATTTTTCTTCCTCAGTGTGGCCCTAATACGCCTTCGTATAAAATACACATCATATATATATATATATATATATATATACACACACACACACACACACACACACACACCAAAGTGTAACATTATATTCCTTTATTGAATAAGGATAAATCAAGACAGGTAAACCATCAGCTCCTTTCTAAACTGAAGACACAGTGACTCACTGACAAAATCACTGCATAAAATAATGATATTCATACAAAATGTCACTTTTTATAAATAGATATTCAACTTTTTTGATGACTTCTGTCATTCTAATTGTGTTATTCTGCACAAAGACATGTTTGAGTTGTTCCCACTTCTTGCCATGATTGTGCTGATTCCATAGAGCTGCAGGACTTATAGATTTATTTAGATTGTATATATTGCAGTAAAAACAAGGCCACAGTGAGTAAAATGCTGTCATCATCCAAGGACTGGACTTCATCTAATTTGCATATTTGTAATTGAGGTAATCCAAAAGTAATATAGTTATATTCCTTTATGCCTGTGATGCTTGGAAGATGTTACTGATTATTTGTTTTTCTAATTGTGTCAGAATACCTTTTACAGTAACCCTCCCAGCCCTGTGTACAGTAATGATGCAGTAATGTACATTGCACAGGGAGCAGCACTTACATTGAGCTCAGTGTCCAGCAGGGGGCGCTCCTTCAGGCTCTGCTCCAACACACACAGTACGCGTCGGTTCCTCCACAACGCCTCGAGGCAATGTCAGTACGAGATGGGTCGTTCGTGGTGGCACACCTGGTAGAGCGCGAACCATAGACCCCCGGGTTCAGATCCAGCTCGGCGCCGTCTCCCGCATGTCTTCCCTTCTGTCTCCCCCTTCACTCTGTCTATCAATAAAGCCCAAAAATAGCCCAAAAAAAGTCTTACTTTTTTTTTTAAACTAGCCTTACGACCGTTAACATTAGCATCTTAGCTAACATTAAGGCTAACTAGCATTAGCAACCGCCAGGCTGACGTTATGTCGTTAACTTTCAAAAATGTAATGATACTATAGGAAAAAAAACATGCCAAGAAGGTCATCACAATTTGAAATGAGATAAGATGTATTTTAACAGTTGTATTTTTAGAGTTGAACTAAGAATTAATGTGGAGGATACCTTGCTAATGTTAAGTAAAATGTTAAAGCTGAAGCTAACTTAACTGGGATGTACAAAAAAACGAAAATCACTCATAAAAACAAAACCTTGCCCATTTTACCAACCGGAGATTATTAATTTATTTCCACTAACATGAAACACAATTTGAGACTGAGTTAACCTGACTGTTGACAAATGATAGTAATGTTATAATTAGGCTGCTGAATCTCTAGCGTTCTTGAACTGACCGTTAGCCAAACTACGGAGCCCCTAAAGGGACATGGGGAAAATAAAAAAAAACTTTGGTATCTCGTGAGCACGAGAAACATTTCTCGTGCTCACGAGATACTTTCTCGTGAGCACGAGATACTTTTCTCGTGAGCACGAGATACTATCTCGTGAGCACGAGAAACAGAAGGTAGTGTGATTAAGGGTAGTTGTGCCTCCTGCGCTTAAACTGCTCAAAGAATGGCAGCAGAAGTTGGTTTATTCTCTTTCCTCCAAACGCGAAATATACCTGATAGTGTCATCGACAAACTCAAAGATGATAAGGTGAAGATAAATGTTAACTTTATTCGGATAAAGGAAGCAATAGACATGTATAGCCTAATGTTGCTGGTTTCTCTACCTGGTGTGTTAATGTAATTTTTCAAATGTTTTTTGACGTTTGCCTTGCTTCTTACAGATCGATATCAACGTCATAGGAGTTATGACAGATGAGGAGTTAGGACAGTATATCGTAAGATATGGGGACCGACTTGCACTCAGAGCATTTTGTCGTCAAAGAACTGTGACAAACGAAATGTCAGGAGGAGTAAATACAGTGAAGTCCGCTCTTATGCAGAAATTAAGAGACAGGCTAGGGGAACAGCGAAACACTCCTGCCAACAGAGACGCAGAAGGCTCCGGTTTGGGCAATAAAAATGCAGCCAAAGTTAACCGGCGGGTTGAAATGGGATGGCTCCACTTTGAGAGCGGCACTTATCACCAAATCAGGACAAGAAATGGAGGTGGAACACGGCACCTGTCAGTCGAGAAATCAGTAACTATGCGTGAACTGCTGAAGACGGGCAAATCCTTGTTTTTTCCAAATGGACATTCATCCAAAGGGCCGATGGAAGACTTCGAGTTTTCTATTCGTGATTACAGTCACAGTGCAGTATCCCCTGAAGTCACAATGGGCCAGCTGTACGAGCAGACTAAACTACGAATGCTGCGCGTCTACACAACCTCCAAGGCTAAAGACGTAATGCTTCTCTCTGATACATCATCGGACTTTGAGTACACAGATGAGAGGCCAGTTAAGGTAATATATCTTCTGCCACATGATACGTGATATCAATAGCCTACTGTAGATACTGAAAAAATAACAGATGTGAGGCTCAGAATTTATCCATAAGGTCTGGTTTATCCAAATCCTGTCGGTTAATGAAGCTACCTCAGTACCGTGCATAAAGGCACACATCAGCCTCTTTCTCAGTTTGGAGACGCAGGTATCAGATACCTTGTTATTCTGCAGCCAGTTGTGGGCAACAAACAGAATATACTGATGTTTTTGTGAAATCCATACAGGTGTCATTGACACCTCAACAACAGTATTGTAAGACTAAGACATTAATCTAACATGTATCAAAAATTGCCCGAGTCACATACATACGTATTTTGAGGGAAATCTCAGTAGATTATGTTATAGATGTAAAATACTATAAAAGTACAAATACATGAAAGTCTGCTGTGGAGAGCTTGATAGTGGCAGATTGTGGGTGCAAATGCTGCACAATTTTGGTGCAATTAGCAGGCACAGCTCATTCTTTCTGGATATGACCCAAAAATGTTGATCTTACTGCCATATGATAGCATATGTGGTTTATCTGTCTTTCTCCTCATACAATTCAATAAGTAGAATTAATCACTTCCTTTATGGTTTGTGTGATTAGCATTGTATATCACACCTTTCTGCAAAGAGTATGGTATATGCTGCAAAAGGTATACATCCATGCATACGTTCAGTCACAATAAGTTCAGAAATCATGGCTGTATAAGCATATAACTTGCTGATCTGCTGACTTCTTTATAGACTAGGACTATGCAGAGACGATCCTTGAGGAACAAAACCAGGAGACGTCATCACTGGATGGCTGGAACTGATCATCAAGTGGATCATCCAGAGAGCTCCTCTGATTTAGATTCAGCATCCAGTGGCTCAATGCAGGAAAACCATGAAAAAGTAAGCCCCAGTATTGCATTTTTATGGACCCAGTCTGTGATATACAGCATCGAACTTGTGTTTTAATTTTAATTAATTTCTGCCAAAATGTTCAAACAATCCTTTTTCAAACAAGAGCTGATTAATCAAAAGTACAGTTCCCTGTAGTGACATTTAGGTTATGTAGGATATTAAAAGTTCTGACTGGAGCCACAAACCACCAGGAATCAGGGTTGCTTTAGTTTAATTTGCTTTATTTATCTTTTGTGGATAAATAGGGAAAAGGGGATGCTTGTAGGATGATTGCCATGGTTCTAAACAAAAGAGAACAAATTACAATATTTTGCCAAACAATTCATACATCCATTCTTTAAATTATATTAAATGCGTCTGAATTAGATAAACAACAATTTCACAATAATGATTAACCAAACTCAAAATGCTTACTATTAATAAACAAATCAGATCAAACATAACAAATTATCAATTAACCTTAATGTCAGACACACCATAATTCAAAGGAATATAAAGAAACTACTTACATTGGAGTTCAAGTCAAAAGACACATGGCAAACACCTGACAAACACTATTGTCTGGGGACAAAGAGGAGGAAGTGATCTTCTGACCTCTATTTATAAGGTGGGAGGTACCACAACCCTGAGCCACCACTGGGTGCCTCCTCCTAGTGGAGAGGAGGAGATGAACTGGCACTTTCTAACAGGTTACATCTGCATGACACAGCAGCTATGTTTAGAATAAATCACAGGTGAAGTCTATGAGGACACACAGATTGGGTTTAAGAGACAATGATTGTTGCAAAACAAAACAACCAAATGTAAATCTATTTTATATTTTAACTGCAGCTAAGATGATGGATGTGGGAAAAAGGTTTTGAATTCAATGCTACATTAACTATATGCATATACAATACAAAAAAATTCTGTGTTTTAATCGCATGAATGTGATAGTACACATGAAGGCTTGGATCAGATGATGCAAAAACAAAGATAAGGTAATAATTTTGTGTTTGTTTTGTTTTTGTTTTTTCATTTATTATCAACAGAGAGGAGAACCAATCAGCCAATCAAGACCAGCAACTCCTGAGATGAGTAACACAGAGGTCCTGCATTCCCCATCTTCGGAGGATGTTGGCAATCATACTTGGCAATCAACAAGCAGGCATGGATCTGAAGATGACTGTTTAATGCCTGCGTCAAATCAAGATGCAGACCAGTTGTTAAGTGACGAGTCAGATTCCCCTCTTGCCCTTGCCATCAAAGAATCTCTTGAGGACTTTGAAGTAAACTTTGGACCTGTTATTGGGGGTGATGGTGATAATCAAGACTCCACCCTTCCCTGGAATCCACATGACTTGAACAGTATTCAGGTATAGTGTAGAACTAAGTTCTATCAGTGCTGCAAAAACACTATTATTACTTTCTTTATTGATTCATATAATTTCCTATTCATTATTCTGTCTATAAAAGGTACAAAAACAGTGACAAATTGTCATCCCAATTTCTCTCACCACATGCTAAAATATAAAAAGCAGCAAATCTAGAACCACAGCATAATCACTATTTTTGCATGCTAATTGATATATTGATTGTCAAAGTTGTTGATTAATTTACTGTTTACTAAGTGATTAATCCATTTAATAATCACACCTAATTATCTTTTATTTTTAATCTTGCAGCACTCAACACTGAATGACGGTCCTGTATCATCAAGCAGTCTTCCACCATCACCAGACCCATTTGAAAAAGAACTCCTCCTTGTGAAATTAAGACGAGTAAACATAGTTGATGATGTTCTTAATGTCTTCATGGAACCAAAAGTACTGAATGCTAATCTAAAAATTGAGTTTACAAATGAGAAAGCTGTGGATAGTGATGGTGTGTCAAGAGAGGCATACTCCGCGTTCTGGGAACAGTTCTTGGAACAGTGTGAGGGTGAAGATGACCGAGTACCCAGACTTCGACCAGACTATTCGGAGAAGAAATGGCAAGCTCTTGGAAGAGTGTGGTTGAAAGGATACCTGGACCACAAAATCATACCAATCCGACTGTCACCAGCTTTTGTTCTTGCTTGTTGTCAAGGAGTTAGTTCAGTGGATGAAGACCTCTTGATTATGTCATTTGCCAGATTTCTTTCAGAGAATGAGCGTGCATCACTTGAAAAAGCACTACAGGGCAACATGGATGAAACTGTTGAGGAGGACTTACTTGATGTCTTCTCAAGAATGGGCTCACACTGCCTGCCCTCCAAAGACAACTTACGTGGTGCCATTTTGACAATGGCACACAAAGCTCTTCTTCAAGAGCCAAAGTTCATAATTGATTGTTTCCACTCCATTATTCACAATGCTGTGTCAACAGTCATGACCAAAGACAGCCTAATGGAGCTTTACGAATCTAAGAGGCCAACTAACAGGAAAGTTGCCCAGATGATAAAGCCATCAACTGAAAGCCTAAATCCACAAGAGCAGATAGTTCTTAACCACCTGCTACGGTATGTGAGAAGCATCGACCAAAGAAAACTGGAGATCTTCTTGCGCTTTGTTACGGCCCCAGCCGTATAGTCTGTAGTTGTGCGTGTGTCTGTGCGCATGCGTGCGTGTGTGTGTTTGCTCCCTCCCCTCAGGCTGCTGGAGAAGGATGATTGGAGCGTTCCGGCGACCATGGGAGCCAATCAGATTCGGCAATTAGGGATTCAGATCTTTCAAAAGGCTGGATGGAGCTTCAGTCAGGAGCGGCTGGATCTGTTGTGAACCGTCGCCCAAACCCTTGTCTGTGCTCGGCATTTCGTAGTATTGAATACTGTGTTTAGTTGTAGTCGTTCTTTTGTACTGTGTAACAGTACTGTGATTAGTTGTAGTTGTTATTTTGTACTGTGATACAGTTAAACTGACCCTGATCTTTGTTGTTATATTATTTTGTTAAACCTTTGGCCTGAAGGGTCCTTTTTGTTTGTATATCTTACTGCTATTTTATTTCTTATTAAAACACCTCTGTTAAAACCACTACATCTGGTTTATGTTATCTCCTTTTACCCCTTTAAGAGCTGGTGGACGTAACATAATTGGGGGCTCGTCCGGGATCACTTTAAAAAGTACCCGAGGAGGTATTATAAAAAGAGAGAAAAATTGTAGTATGATTTGTTTGGATGTGTAAAATGTGCGGAGAATGGAGAAATTTGACATTGACTCATTTCTGGCTGAGCCTTCGCTTTCACAAGTTGAAAGCTGTAGAAAAGATGATCTCATTCAAATTGCTGATCATTTACAAATTGCCTACTCCCGGCAAGCTCTCAAGAAGGAGCTCAAAGCCTTAGTTACTTGTAAATTGGTGGAACAGGGGTTGATTGAAGCATCCGCGGTGCCTGCGGGTGACACCCTGAGCGAAGGGGCTGGTAGTATCAAGGTGGATAGTGAGCCTCTCACAGAGCCTGGAGCTGAGAAAGGGAGTGGTGCGCGGCCGAAAGGGCCAGACACACGCTCTCGCTCAGGCTCCTCTTCGTCCTCCTCAGCAAGCTCTGGCTCCGTGAGCGAAGCCCGGCTTAAAGTCAGGCTTGCCCGGTTAAAGCTAGACGCTCGGGAAAAAGCTGAGAGCAGGGATGCCCAGCTCAAGTATCAACTTGAAATCAGAAAGCTGGAGATTGAGGCTGAAACTGCTGTCCGCATACGCCAGCTCGAGCTGGAGTCTCAGAGGGAGACTCATACGCTCACTTCGCCAACCGGTATGTATCCTCCTACCACCAGTTTAAATCACACTGCCTTTGACATTAGTAAGTATATAAGCTTAGTTCCTACATTCAGAGAGTCGGAGGTTGATTGTTATTTCAGCGCGTTTGAGCGCATTGCCTCCGCACTTAAGTGGCCACAAGAGGCCTGGCCTTTGTTAGTGCAGTGTAAAATACACGGTAAAGCTCAAGAAGCCATTTCTGCGCTTCCTTTGGAGGAAAGCTTGAAATATGACAGTGTTAAAGCCGCCATTCTCCGCGCATACGAGTTGGTTCCCGAAGCCTACAGGCAGAAATTTAGGAACAGGAAAAAAGCGCCGAGCCAGACATTTAGTGAGTTTGCCAGGGACAAGGGAACCTTGTTTGATAAGTGGCTTGTGTCGAGCAAAGTAAATGATTTTGAATCTCTGAGAGAATTGATGTTGCTAGAAGAGTTCAAAAATTGTATGTCAGATCGTATTGTTGTGCATTTGAATGAGCAAAAAGCAAATTCGCTCTCTGCTGCTGCTGTCTTGGCAGATGAATATGTTCTCACACACAAATCTGCCTTTCTTTCTGAGAAACCTCGCGGCTCCCCGGTTAGTACCGGCAATATGTCCAAGCCTCTGAGCCAAAATAAAGAAGAGCGCGAGTGTTTTTATTGTCATAAAGCTGGACATGTTATCGCTGACTGCTTTACTCTAAAAAGAAAAGAGCAAATGGGTAAAAATGTGCTGCAGCAAAAAGGTGTCGGCTTGATAAATTCTAAAGTTAATGCTTTAGAACCCGAGTTTATTGATGACAAGCCTACGGTGGCCGACAAGGCTCAAACGGACGGCAACGGCCCAATACGTCTCAGTTTGAGAAAACAGCTTCAAGTACAGAAACGATGCAAAATCACAAACTCAAACACAAGTCTAAACGAGGTACAAAACGAGGAACGTGGTCCAAATTAAAAAACGTGCTGCAAAAAACAAAGACAAATGCATCATCATCATCAAACGCGCTGCAAATGGAGAAACGATCTGCAAACCGAGAAACGATCTGCAAATGTCATCATGAATCATGCTCCAAACCTGCAGGGGGCGCCCTCAGCCTAACAGCTCAATAGAGAGACACACGGGATGGAGAGAGAAAGAACAGCTGACTGAATCACAACAGTGTATGAAGATACAGCGGGAACGGTAATGTGACTTTTACTTGATTTTATATATATGTATATATGTGTTTATATATGTTTGCATGTAGATTAGCCTGCTTGAAATAAAACACCCGTTTTAATAATACATTAAAAAGCCCTCTTATCACAGTCTCCCATACCATACAACGCTGCACATTACGTGTTACAGTATGCTTGTTAATGACAGCAGTTAACTTGTAAGCAGTCATAGATTATCTCCATTGTGTGTCAAGAGGTAGTGAAGAGTATTAATACTCACCTCAATAACGTTAGTTAGGCTATCACGTTTCTCATTTTTAGTTTTCTAGATTATACTGATCTATCTTCTTTTTTCCAGGCTATGTTTTGCCCTTGCTGTGGACAAGATCTGGGAACAATTTACATGTTCTGTGGCTCATGTGGCTCTAATGTGCAATTTTTGGCAGAATATGCAGACAACAGTAAGTGGACTCATATCCAGTTTGTTAATAACATTGATGTAGTTCACACCACGGTTCACACCACGTCTTTATGTAAAATGTATTATATTTGACTTTTAATGGCCTGTGTTGTGTAATAAAGTTACAGTGCAAGCTAACCAAATCTTGAGCTGTGTGTCATTGAGGTGCAGATAGTGAGTTTCACTGCCATATGGGTAGAAAATTAGCGTTTATGCAGGTTCTGATGTTAAAGGACCTCCACCGTCCATCAGAGGCAAAGTGTTATATTTCTAATAAAATTAAATCTCTGCCTTTATCCCACTTTATGTTTGGCAGGATCAGCATCAGATATCCCCACAAACGAGGATCTAATACAAGGATATTTTAATCACGGCTACAGCAATGCAGAAATTTTGGATTTTTTGGCTTCAAAACACAATGTTCATATGAGCCTTTGCTGCCTGAAGAGGAAGCTGAAAAGTATGTCTTTATCCAGGCAAAAAGACTACTCTCCTCTTGCCACCGTTCGTGCTGCCATACAGGAAGAGTTAAAGGGTCCAGGTCAACTCTATGGCTACCGTTCAATGTGGCAGACACTGCGCCTGAAGTACTCTCTGACTGTTAAGAGGGATGATGTTATGACCCTGATGAGAGAAACTGATCCACAAGGAATTCAACTTCGTGCAAGCAGAAAATTTGTAAAAAGAGTTTACAGTTCTGATGGACCAAACCATGTCTGGCATGTGGACGGATATGATAAGTTAAAGCCGTACGGTTTCGGAATAAGTGGCTGCATAGATGGATACTCTCGAAGAGTACTGTGGTTGAAATGTGGAGCAAGCAACAATGACCCAGTGGTCATTGCCCAGAATTATCTGAACTGTCTGTCAGAATGTGGAATCATTCCAATGCGACTTCGCACTGATTGTGGTACTGAAAATGGCAGAATGGTGGCAATTCATTGTACCTTAAGATCATCTCATACTGACGACTATGCTGGGGCTGCCAGTCATTTGTATGGCTCTTCAACGGCAAACCAAAGAATTGAAAGCTGGTGGTCATATTTTCGCAAACAGAGGTGTCTATATGTATTTTTTTCTTAGTGTTTTACAAGCTAGAAACACATAACACATAAAACGGACTTTAAAACATGTTTATTGCTTTTTGATGAACAACAAATTATATTTATCATTAAATTATAACATTTTAGATTGAATCACAATTCAAAAATATTACATGAAATGCATCACCCTAATTCCAGTTTGTGTCTTCAGGTCACAATTTTGGATGGACCTTTTGAATGATATGAGAGAGAGAAATCTCTTCAATGGTAGTCATGAGCACACATGCCTCCTGCGATTTGTGTTCATGGATGTGCTACAAAATGACCTTGATGAATGCAGAGAAAAGTGGAACACTCATACAATCAGACCTGTTAAACTGTCTCGCTGTCCATCTGGTAAACCAGAGGTCATGTACAACCTACCTCACAGGTTAGTTTTCAGTGTTTAAAGTCCGTGTAAAGTCAAAATAAATTTGTGTTTTGAGTTGAGGCAGACTGAAGAAGAAAGTGATATTAACCACCCAGCCAAATTTGAATGATCAAAAATAACGACAAGTTTATGAAATTAGGTGTCAAAATCAGGTAAAATTGAGCAGTATTCTCAGCTTCAGGACTGTCGGGGCGTGACCACTGAATGCGCCGAAGCCACGCCCACTCGACACGTGACGTCATGTGATCTCGTTTTAGAAAAAAAAACAAGCACAATATGGATGCTACAGCTAGCAGTATTATATTGGTATTGTTCAACCCTATATGTTTAATGATTATGAGCAGTTGGACTACCATTAAGGTGCTGGAGGCTTCTATACCATTGCGCGAGTGGGCGGGCTTATGCATATATTATGTTAATTACAGTGACAAACTGTTTGAACCTCTAACTCCACATTGCAGTAATACATCATTCAAAGTCTTTTCTCATGTTTTCAGCAACTATTTTCCAACATATTTATTGTGTTTTGAAAGAAAACATGTAATTGCCTTTACACGGACTTTAACTTTTTATCTTCCCTGAAATAACAGTATAAAACATAACAGCATTATCAAAAGATGTGAAAAACTCTTGCACTTACATAATACACGAAAGGTTAAGGCTCCTTAGTCCAAGCAACATGTGACACTAAAACTAGGAATATATTTTCACTCACAGGTTTGGTGGAACTGACTGCGGGTTTCCAGTTTCACTGGACGAACTGCGGCCATTTGAGAGTGAGGCAACACACAGTCCATGTGGGGATCATCATCTCCAGTCACACCTTGAGGATCTCCATAGGCAAAGTGGTGTAATGCAGCCAACGACCTGGGAGACCTGTGTGGAACTTTATATGACATTGAAGAACATGGCTGACTTGTAACAGAACTGAAAATACAGGAAATAACTGTTGAACTAATGGTCAACCTAACAGTTTGTTGTACAAAAAAAAAAATTAGTACAGTCCAAAACCAGGAGAGTTTTCTATTCCGAAGTCCATGTCCTTTGCAAACTCTTCATAAGTCATTGACAGTGGAATTTCCATTGTGTTTGCACAGGTTCTGCTGCATGGGTAGCGAGAATTCCTTTGAAACACCAGCTTTGGTCTCGGGTTAATCCCAGATGGGGGCAGAGAACTGAGTCCTGTGGCGAACATCAGGATGTCTGCAAGGGAAAGTCCTGTTTTTCTATCTGGAAAAAAAACAAAACGTTATAAAGTTAAAATGTGTTTTATTAAACCTGTCATTTATAAAAGATGAGAGAAATGGAAACAATTGTATGACATGCTATTGTAATAAACCTTCTGTATCGAGGAGATAGTCTCTCCAGAATGCTAGTACTCTGGTTTCCTCTTGGCGTCTTGTACTGCCTTGTTCACTGAGTTGAACCTCGAAAAGGTTATCCAGTGTTGTGGATGTCAGCTGTTCCACACTTGAGCACATAAATGCCTTGAATGTGGATGCATGCTGCTCCAAAGCATGACTCACATTAAGTGTTGAAAGCCCATCCTTGAACCTACAAAATATTCAGAGAGGAAAAAAACACTCTAAAATGCCTAGAACAATAGCAGTATCAGAGAAGACTGGTAACATTAAAGGGGTATTTCAACAGTTTGGTAAATTGGCCGAATGCTATAATCCCTATCGTCATATGAGTAGGATCATTACCTTCTATTATCAGTGCCTGTTATGGCAAGAGGTCAATTTGCCAAAATGTTGAACTATCACTTTAAGCACACTAATTACTTGATACTTGATACAATTAACTTCATGTAAAGTCTTAAAAATGAATGAATATGTGAAAATAAAGCACATCACCTTTGTATTGAAAAATGGTTGCGGTAAATGAAGTACCACTGCATGAAGTCCTTAATGATTATCTTCTTGTCCACCACAACATCTGGGTACTGAAGACAACCAGCAGTCTGCAACAGACTTGAATGTTTGTCGATCACTGCATGCAGTTCATCCAGTGTTGCTGCACTGGATATCTGGGAGACAATTACCACACATTTAAGTGAAATGCCACAAATTTCCCATACTGAAAGATAAATATGGAAAGAAATCAAACTATTCGCCATGCCATAAAATAGGAAGGAGGTGCTTAATTTAGCTAATGTTCTGAGATGGTGCAAACTGGATTTTACTACAAGTATTTACTATTCATATTTTAAGAAAAGATGGAACAGATACCTGAGAACAGATATTTGGTTTAAAAAAATGGGCCCAATTAGTCAAATTTTTGTTTCGGGGGTTGAGATAGACTATATATAGTTGAGAAAGTTGTTGTGTGACACTTTGTGAGCTTTGTTGATTTGACAACACACCTCAAGCAAGGAAGCTCTCATGGTATCATCTGTGATGTCCTCAATCCTTGCTTCAACATCAACGGTTGATTTTCCCGTGAGGTTGTCGTAGAGCAATTCTGACAAAAATCGAGGGCCTGGACCACCGTGGACTATTGATGTAGCGATCATCCTCCCAACATGAAAATATTCATCATCTCTGGCAGCTGTTGATATTTTACCATCCATTAGTGCCACTATTAAAATCAGTTTCAAATCCACATGAAAATGCATAACAGTCACTGAATCCAGGTGCAGAGCTAACCAGATGTTGAATTTCCAGAATGAATTCAAAAATTATTTTCAGAAATACAATGTACTTAATTTAAGTCTGAAACAATAAAATGTTTACCTGCACAGTCAAATGTGAGAAATTTCCTATCGTCTGGACCATCAAAGACTCTCCTTGATCTAAGGCTGTCCATCAGCAGGGTGAGGAACTCCCGTTTAGGACCACCAGTGTCCACTGCATCTTCTGCTCGCCCCTCATCATCAGTGAATTTAACCAAAATTTCATGTGATGGGTCATAAGATTGTCGCTTAAAGCCTCTGAGTGCTCCATCCCATATATTTGCCCGGTTGATGTTGAACCTGCTGTATGATGTATTGGTAATCTTGGAGGCCAGTTCTGAAACAATGTTTTCAGCACTCAAGCTCAAACCCTGTGGACTGTGAGAGAGTATCAGTGTACATGATTTCCAATAATGGAGCCAAAAATAACAATGAGGTACTAACTAGTAAAACATCATACCTTTCCACTGCAGGGTAGTCTGTGTGGTCATCTGCATCAGACTCACTGTCAACAACTATAGGTGCATACACGCTGGTGTACTTGCTGCAAGAAAATAATTCATAGACTCACCTATAAAATGCACAGTTGACTGTTTTTGTTTGTTTGCTTGTTTTACAAAGAATGACATGCCAATGATACCTTGATATAAGGTACATTCTTACACTACCCAGAAATTAAAAAAATGTGTTTGTTGGAGTTCTCGGGCTATTTTGACTTTGGGGGTGAGTTGGTAGCTGTTTTAAAATGTAGAAAGACTGGTCTTTAGTAAGCTTTTTGTAATGTTGCAATCTAGCAATAAAAATGAATATTAATGAACAGTTGGATATTCCAAGAAAGAAAGTATGAAAAAAAAAAAGGGATTGCAGGAAATAGGCTAAATGTTAGCATAACATCTTCCATTTTTTAACTATTTATTATTTTCTTCATTGGACACATATTTACACACACTAACTGTCCACCAGCTTACCTGTAACAGGTATTCAGATTCTGTTCCTGGGCAGTTGGTTGCTGTCCATCCTAATTAAAAATATTATTTTTTTTAAGTTAATCAGTTAATTACTCAGAATTGTTACCTGCTTAGAACTAATGCACATCATAAATCAATCAATCAATACTATTGGGTATAATCTTTTTTTTTTTTTAACTTACTTGATGAGATTCTGGTTGTTGGCATTTGGAGGGTCTAGGAATAACAAATAATGCATGAATTTCCCTGCTCCACTACTGATTACTTGTTTTGTTTATGAAGCATAAACATCACTTGACAAAGGCAATTTTTACCCCTGCAAAACTTTCTCCATTCTTGGTGTGCTCACACTATCTGGAATGTCCCAGACCTGCATACAAAACACAATATAAACACACATATAACAAGTTATATTAAATGCAATTTTCTAACTTAAAGGGTTAGTTCAACATTATGGCAAATTAGGTACATTACCTTCAGAGTAGGTACATCACCTTCAATTATCAGTGCCTGTTGTTTTGAGCGAACAGAATGGAGGTGCACAGTATGAGTCTGTCTGTCCTTCAAATGATCAAATACATAAACCAACAACCCCAAAATGCTCTCCTGGACAAGTTGTTACCTGTACACTCACCTAAAGCGCAAAGTGCAATAGTGCAACTTATTTGCTTCACGTGTCATAATGTTACATTATGCATTATTATTTCACAGTATGGTGAATATAAATGTCACTACTTGTCCACAAGAGCATTTTGGAGTATTTGGATTGCTTATTTGATGAGACGGACTCATAGTATCCACTCCATTCTGTTCTCCAAATGGCTCACGTCGAGCCCCCAGGATCTCAAAACTGATAGGTAAAGATAATGTACCTAGCAATAGGCCAGTTTGCCAAAATGTTGAGCTGTCGCTTTAACATGTGTGCACTTACCATAGTGTCAGAGAGATCACTTTCCACAGATGGCACGTTCACATGGACGACACTGTCATCTTCACTAGAAGACTGTCCACCTTTGAAAAAATGCATTTAAACAAAAATTACAATAATGTTTTAAAGAAACTGGCAGAATGTATCTTGCACAGATAAGATATAAGTGGAAAGACTCTGAAAATCAAACCATGAATGAAATACAAAATGGAACACTTACAACTGGTTTCAAAATCCTCTGCAGTGCAAATGTATAGTGTTATCTTCTGGTAGGCCTTCCCTAATGCCTCCTTGTACTTCTGGACAGTGAAAGGGTCATCTGTTCCTGGGATGTTTATCACTTGTCTGCCATCAGGGTACAACAAAACATGGACAACATCCTGCATGTCCTGGTTAAAATCTATTTGTTTTTTAACAGCAGAAGCCAATAGCTGCTCTGATGTCCAGTGAGGCTGAATGTCAAGAGGGAGTGACTTCCCTCTTACAGGTTTTAGGGAGTCACCTGTCAGCCTCATAACTCCAACATAAATCTGCAAAATAACAAATAACATAGTAAATAAAATGTAAATTGATACAACATGACAGATCGATATGAGGTCTGCACTGACAGCTAAATCTCAACAAACTATGCAACATCCTATGTAATGTTAAAAACTGTTCATACCTTCACTGGTTTCTGTTTCTTTTCACTCTGAGAGGCCTGACGTTTCTTTGAAAAGAAAGACTTTCTCTCCCTTTCTTTAACTGCCCTAAACTTCAAAAATGTCTCTATGCTTGAGTTTCCCTCTGGAAAAAAGAAAAATTCAGTACTCTTATTGAGTTTACATTTATTTATGTTCATATAAAATTACTCTCTGCAGGACATTTTAGTACACCTTAAATGCCAGTTACTGAACCAGGATAGTGATAGAGAGAAGTGATTTGACAGTGAGTGACACAATCTGAACATTTCAAGCATTTTATGTTACAAAATCATGAATCTGTTTACCTGCACTGGTGCTAGGTTGTGCAACATCAACTTGTGCATGAGTGGCAGGCGTGTCTTCTTTGACATGCTTTAAAAAAGTTATGTTTTTGCCACATGCACAGCAAAAGGCAGGGGAAGCTGTAAGCACAGATCCACAGAATGGACAGTACATCTGCAAAAGGAAAAAAAAAAAAAGACAGGGTTTAGGTATGGGAGACTGTGATAAGAGGGCTTTTTAATGTATTATTAAAACGGGTGTTTTATTTCAAGCAGGCTAATCTACATGCAAACATATATAAACACATATATACATATATATAAAATCAAGTAAAAGTCACATTACCGTTCCCGCTGTATCTTCATACACTGTTGTGATTCAGTCAGCTGTTCTTTCTCTCTCCATCCCGTGTGTCTCTCTATTGAGCTGTTAGGCTGAGGGCGCCCCCTGCAGGTTTGGAGCATGATTCATGATGACATTTGCAGATCGTTTCTCGGTTTGCAGATCGTTTCTCCATTTGCAGCGCGTTTGATGATGATGATGCATTTGTCTTTGTTTTTTGCAGCACGTTTTTTAATTTGGACCACGTTCCTCGTTTTGTACCTCGTTTAAACTTGTGTTTGAGTTTGTGATTTTGCATCGTTTCTGTACTTGAAGCTGTTTTCTCAAACTGAGACGTATTGGGCCGTTGCCTCCGTTTGAGCCTTGTCGGCCACCGTACAAGCCGGATGCTTGTTTTGAGCCCTTTATTTTGAAAGGGAATGTGTCGCTACCAGGTGAGCCTGCAGATCAGCGCCCGGTGCGCATCCTGCGAGACACCGCCTGCTCGCAATCGGTAATTCTCGCCAGTGTGTTGCCTTTTTCTGACAAATCAGCCTGCGGTTATGGTGCGGTGTTGCATGGCATCGAGTTGGGTTATGTTCCGCGTCCTATGCATTACGTGCATGTCGAAACTGAACTTGTAACTGGTGTGTTTCCCGTAGCTGTTTGCCCTGCCCTTCCAATTAAAGGTGTTGCATTTTTACTGGGAAACGACATCGCTGGGGGCAAAGTGACTCCCACTTTAGAGGTGCTGGAAGTGCCGCAGCACCATGAGTCAGGTAATGTAGGCACAATTACTGATTCTGATCTGTTCCCGTCCTGTGCAATCACCCGGTCTCAGTCAATGAAAGAAAACACTGTAGCTCTGTCAGTTTTCTCATGTCAGAGTTTACAGAACAATCTGAGACTGAGAGCAAACCAAAAACACCGAGTAAAGTGAAAGACAACACTGCCGCTGCCCAGGCGCGCTCGACCAGCACTACGTCACCATCGGACAGTGCGTCTCTGCCCGTCTCCAGAGAGCGCCTGTGCGCAGCGCAGGGGACGGACCCAACGTTTAAGACCTGCTTCGCTAATGTGGTGAGTGCTGACAGAGCAAGAGGTGAGCAAGTAGCCTACACAATCGATGATGATGTTTTACTGCGTAAATGGTGTCCTCGTAGTAAGGTTGACTGTGATTGGAGTGTTGTACACCAGGTGGTTATCCCTACGGTGTATCGTTCACATGTGCTGTCTTTGGCACATGAGAGTCCGTGGTCCGGACATTTAGGAGTAACAAAAACCTACCAGCGTGTTCTCAAACATTTCTTTTGGCCTGGTTTAAAGTCTGATGTTGTTAATTACTGTCGCTCTTGTCATGTGTGTCAGATTACAGGTAAGCCCAACCAGGTTATCCCTGCTGCGCCGTTGCATCCCATACCTGCTGTAGGTGAGCCTTTTGATCGTGTTATCATAGACTGTGTTGGTCCGTTGCCAAGAACCAAGAGTGGAAATCAATTTTTACTCACCCTGATGTGCGCTTCCACCCGATTCCCTGAAGCTGTGCCGCTGCGTAAAATAACATCCAGTTCCATTGTAAAGGCATTGACAAAGTTCTTTTCCACATTCGGTCTTCCGCGCACAATCCAAACTGACCAAGGCACAAACTTCCAGTCAAAACTTTTCAATCAGGTCCTCCAGACATTAAACATCCAACATGTAGTATCCAGCGCGTATCATCCTGAGTCCCAGGGCGCGCTAGAGCGGTGGCACCAAACATTGAAAGCCATGCTGCGTAAGTATTGTTTAGAAACAGAGAAAAACTGGGATGAAGGTCTCCCATTCGTTTTGTTCGCTGCCCGTGAGGCTGTCCAGGAATCCTTAGGATTCAGCCCCGCGGAGCTTGTTTTTGGTCACACTCCTCGCGGTCCGTTAAAATCTCTCCAGGAGCAGTTTCTGGCATGTGAGTCTTCCGCAGAGGGAGGTGTGCTGGATTATGTTTGTAAATTTTGTGAGAGATTGCATCGGGCAAATAAATTGGCAAAAGAGTCTCTGTCCTCTTCTCAAAAAGTCATGAAGCGCTACTATGACCGTTCCGCTGTTCTCCGGCGTTTCCAGGTAGGTGAAAAAGTTTTGGTCCTGTTGCCCGTGCCCGGTTCCGCTCTCTCCGCCAAATTCGCCGGCCCTTATGAAGTTTGTGAGTGTTTGAGTGACACTGATTATGTTGTTCGCACCCTCGAGAGGAGGCGTAAGACTCGCGTGTGTCATATTAATATGCTTAAAAAGTATCACACGAGAGACATGACAAAAACTGAGCCTGCCTTAATACACGGTCCGTGCGCCCTAATCGTGGCAGACTCCCAGAGCCCTCCAGAGGACTAAGTTATGCGCCATTCGGCACTTCACAGTGCTCGCTTGCCAAATTCAGAAATGTTAGAGAAACTCCCCTCAGTGTTGAGTCATCTGACGCCTGACCAGCAGCATGATGTCTGCGGTCTTGTAAATGGTTTCCGGTGTTTGTTTAATGATGTGCCCACAAAAACCAACGTGCTAAAGCATGATATAGATGTAGGAAATGCTCGGCCCATTAAGCAACATCCCTACCGCGTAGGTATCTTTTAGAAAACGGCTTGGCTAAGCCTAGTACGAGTGCTTGGAGTTCTCCGTGCCTTCTAGAGGCAAAATCCGATGGATCACCACGGTTCATCACCGACTTTAGGAAAGTAAATGCTGTTACTGTTCCAGATTCGTATCCTCTTCCTCGGATGGAAGACTGTGTTGACAATTTGGGGACTGCTAAATTTGTGTCAAAACTAGATCTGTTGAAGGGTTATTGGCAGGTGCCTTTGACAAAGCCTGCTTCTGAAGTATCTGCGTTTGTGACTCCAGATCAGTTCTTGGAGTATAATGTTATGGCGTTTGGCATGTGTAATGCACCAGCAACCTTTCAGAGGTTAGTGAATATTGTGTTGGCTGGGATTGATAATTGCAACGCCTATCTAGATGACCTCATTGTGTACACCGTAACCTGGGAGGAACACATGCAGGTCCTTACAAAGGTTTTTCGCAGGCTGGCCGACGCATCACTCACTCTGAACTTAGCAAAATGTGAGTTTGGCAAAGCTACCGTGACCTATCTTGGCCGACAGGTAGGCCAGGGCCAGGTTCGCCCCATAGAGGCTAAGATAGCTGCCATCGCAGCGTTTCCTTCCCCCTCCACCCGGAGATCTCTGAGGAGTTTCCTTGGCTTGGCGGGTTATTATAGGAGTTTTTGTAGAAACTTTTCCATTGTTGTTCAGCCCTTAACTAACCTGCTTAGCCCCAAAATTGATTTTGTGTGGACCCAGGCGTGTCAGCATGCTTTTGAAAGCATCAAGGCTCTGTTAAGCCACGCCCCCGTGCTCGCTTGCTCGCCGATTTAAACTGGAGGTTGATGCAAGTGCAGTCGGAGCCGGGGCAGTTCTGCTGCAGGAGGATGTCTGTGGGGTTGACCACCCGGTGTGTTACTACTCCAGGAAGTTCAACAAACACCAGGTAAATTACTCCACCATCGAGAAGGAGGCTCTTGCTCTGTTGTTGGCACTCCAACATTTTGAAGTTTATGTTGGGTCCTCTGCCAGTTGTTGTTTTCACAGATCATGACCCGCTCAGATTCCTTGCGCGCATGTACAATCATAACCAAAGGCTGATGCGGTGGGCGTTGATCGTGCAGGACTTCAACCTGGTAATCCGTCACAAAAAGGGTAAGGAAAACATCATTGCAGATGCCTTGTCCAGGCTTTGACTTGTTTTGTTGTTTTTGTGTGTATAAACTTGTAAAATGTCAACAACCACGGGTTGTTGATTTAAGGGGAGGGGTGTTACGGCCCCAGCCGTATAGTCTGTAGTGTGTCTGTGCGCATGCGTGCGTGTGTGTGTTTGCTCCCTCCCCTCAGGCTGCTGGAGAAGGATGATTGGAGCGTTCCGGCGACCACGGGAGCCAGTCAGATTCGGCAATTAGGGATTCAGATCTTTCAAAAGGCTGGATGGAGCTTCAGTCAGGAGCGGCTGGATCTGTTGTGAACCGTCGCCCAAACCCTTGTCTGTGCTCGGCATTTCGTAGTATTGAATACTGTGTTTAGTTGTAGTCGTTCTTTTGTACTGTGTAACAGTACTGTGATTAGTTGTAGTTGTTATTTTGTACTGTGATACAGTTAAACTGACCCTGATCTTTGTTGTTATATTATTTTGTTAAACCTTTGGCCTGAAGGGTCCTTTTTGTTTGTATATCTTACTGCTATTTTATTTCTTATTAAAACACCTCTATTAAAACCACTACATCTGGTTTATGTTATCTCCTTTTACCCCTTTAAGAGCTGGTGGACGTAACGCGCTTCTGCACAGGATCCACTGTGTTGTGCAAAGACACAATTGAAGTAACTTTTAATAGACTGTATGGTTTAAGTCGCAGGCCTGTAGCACACACATGTGGAGCAGTTCTTGAGTTACCATGCACCTACAGCTCATACCCCGAGTTTCGTAAAGAGTTTGATAATGTCCTGTCTGGAGACTGCTTTACAATGGAAATTGTGTAGTGAATGTAAATAATTTTACACATTTCCCTTTTCCACTGAGATTGTTATGGCATTTGTCTGAAACAAACAGAATTACATTTATTTACATTTAAAATACTTTATTTGTTCATTCATGTATTACAACATTCATGTCCTAGGAAGATGCACAAGTACCATTTCAAATGACTACTCATGGCTGTTTTTGTTGAAGCCTCATATGGTCAAGATACTGACAGTTACTGCCAAGAGCACAATATTGTTCAGTAAATGCTCAATTCTTCTTCCATGTCATGCGTTGTTGTTTTTCTTTGTTGTGGTTTTGTTCATTTCCTGTTCTATGACAACTTGTCTACTTTGAGCACAAATTAATGAGAAGGCCTAATACTCTGTCATTTCTAAAATGTACAATTCTGTGCTTCGTTGAATCAGTCTGGGATTACCTGAAGAGACAGAAGCAACTGAGACAGCCTAAATCCACATAATAACTGCTAAAAGTTATCCATGATAGGCACAACCTATCTGCCAAGTACCTTGAAAAACTGCACAGGCGTACCAAAGAGAATGGGTGTTCTTTTTAAGGCAAAAGGTGGACACACCTAATATGGATTTAATTTAGGTTTTTTATCTTTACTGCACTTTGTACTAAGTTAATTGATGACAATTGACAATTTATAACATTATTTTTTGTAAGCATCCTCACTTTTAGTGCCTGACACAGTAATGTGTACAGTACTGTTTCTTCTTTCTTGACAAGCAACCACTGGAAGATTCAATTTCCCCTCAGTAAAGCTGCAAACATTCTTAATGTCTGTGACATAGCATTGTTCTTGTGACAGATAATTCCTTTTTCGAAGGAGAAATAATCCAAAGTTCCAAATATAGTGTCTACAGAATTCCAGGGAAAACATTACAACTTAACTGAGAATGTTTGGTGAATTAAGTATGGTCGACTGCAGAAGAATTGTCTGATCACATGTTCAGTTTGGATGGATAATAAAAGTTGTTCCATCTCAAATTAGAGAGCAGATGTTATCTCATTCTTCAAATGCAGGTACAAATCCACTGCTTGATAAGCATCAGCTGGGAGATGCAGCTGTGACTCCACCATCAGAATGTTGCAGATGTTGTAGATGTCTGTGTCACATGGCACTGCTGGTCGAAATGTACAGTTACTCTGACACAACTGTACATCAGCTCCGTCCACTGGGGAAATGCAGTCATCACTTCTGTAGAGTTCTGGAAACATGTACATGATTCGGGGTCGACCACTGGGTACCCTGTCATTTTTCGATGGTCTGATGACATGTGAATCCCACACATGGATGGTCTCATCTAATTCGTCCTAGGAAAACGGCATTTTTTTTTTTTTAAACATGTGTTTATTAGATTTTTGTTTGCAGATTACAGCTAGTCAAACAAGACATTATTACATGCAACAAAGCAAACTTTTTCTCCCTATTCTCCCTCCCATCCCCTCTTCCCCTCGCCAAATAAGTACAAGAAAAACACAGTAAACCTATAAAAAAAAAAAGATGTAAATAAAGCAAAAATTAAATACAAATAAATAAATAAATAAAAACAATAAATAAAAGTAAATAAAAAATAAAAAACATACCTACATAACAATAAAGAAAAAACAACAACAAAGCATATTTCTATATATACACATTTAAATTTAGTTATATAGACAAATACTGAAAATAGTTATAACACAGATTTCAAGGGTGTCTCTCAAAGCATCATCACCCTCATAAAACCCTCACATCTCATAAAAGGTCTCCAGATGTTATCAAAAACATGTTGTTTCCGTCTAATAATGTATGTTATTTTTTCCATTGTCATGTTTGATGCCATCTCTTTGATCCATCTTCCAATTCTTGGTCCATCAACATTTTTCCAATTAAGAGAAATGATACGTTTAGCTTGTAATATACACATATCCACAAATCTAGATTCTTTATTTTGTAAGTGTGGGATAGTTGGATATATGCCCAGAAGAAAAAGCTTGGGGTCCAGTGGCAAAACGGCATATTAGAAAGAATTAAAAAGAAAGTTAATTGATATGCAATTTGTCATTCTCATGTGGGCCTTAGATAAGTTATGATATAACTTGAAATAAATCATGTTACATTTTTTTGATGAAGTTACAAGAAATTACAGGGAATAAACAAGCCGTTGCCATTTCAGCACCGCGGACAGCTCCGGAGCTGACGCGGAAATGCCTCCAAGCTCAAAAAAACACGGTTAGAGCTATTTTCGTTTTTCTTTGAATTATTGTTGTAGGACACCACATGGATGACAGTTATTAAGAAAGGTGGACATGATGATGGAAAAAAATAATATTTGTGGGCCACAATTTAAGATAAAATTAGGTTTAACATAACAATATGATACATTTGTAGCTTACCTGAATTATACTCAAGAAGCAGAACTGAATTAGACTTCTGTCCAAATATGTACCATCGAACAAACCACGGTCCTTTAGGTCAGTGAACAGAGAGATGTAGAACTCCATTGATTCCCTTCTGAGGAAGCCCCACCAACTCTCAATGCGCTGATTTGCTGTGCTTGCCCCTTCGATGTAGCTGTCAATACCAGAGCCGTCGTGAATGTTTCATCCATCCATCCATCCATTTTCTTCCGCTTATCTGGGGCCGGGTCGCGGGGGCAGCAGGCTAAGCAGGGCATTCCAGACGTCCCTCTCCCCAGCCACAACGTCCAGCTCTTCCTGGGGGACCCCGAGGCGTTCCCAGGCCAGGAGAGAGATATAATCCCTCCACCGTGTTCTGGGTCTTCCCCGGGGCCTCCTACCAGTTGGACGTGCCCGGAACACCTCTAACGGGAGGCGCCCGGGAGGCATCCTTACCAGATGCCCAAACCACCTCAGCTGACTCCTTTCGACGCGAAGGAGCAGCGACTCTACTCCGAGCTCCCTCCGGATGTCTGAGCTCCTCACCCTATCTCTAAGGCTGAGCCCAGCCACCCTACGGAGGAAGCTCATTTCAGCCGCTTGTATCCGCGATCTTGCTCTTTCGGTCACTACCCAAAGTTCGTGACCATAGGTGAGGGTTGGAACGTAGATGGACCGGTAAATCGAGAGCTTTGCCTTCCGGCTCAGCTCCTTCTTCACCACGACGGTCCGGTACAACGCCCGCATCACTGCTGATGCTGCACCAAACCGCCTGTCCATCTCACGCTCCGTTCTACCCTCACTCGTGAACAAGACCCCGAGATACTTGAACTCCTTCGCTTGAGGCAGTACCTCTCTCCCCACCCAGAGGGGGCAGTCCACCGTTTTCCGGCAGAGAACCATGGCCTCAGACTTGGAGGTGCTAACTCTCATCCCAACCGCTTTGCACTCGGCTGCAAACCGCCCCAATGAGTGCTGGAGGTCCCGGCTTGATGAAGCCAAAAGAACCACATCATCTGCAAAAAGCAGAGATGCAATTCTTAGGTCACCAAACCGAATCCCTTCCTCCCCCCGGCTGCGCCTTGAGATCCTGTCCATGAAAACCACAAACAGAATCGGAGACAAGGGGCAACCCTGGCGGAGGCCAACACCCACTGGGAACGTGTTTGACGTTGTGCCGAGTATGCGGACACAGCTCTCACTTTGGTTATATAGGGGCCGGATAGCTCGTAGCAACAAGCCCGGTGCCCCATATTCCCGCAGTACCCCCCACAAGACTCCCCGAGGGACACGGTCGTAGGCCTTCTCCAAGTCCACAAAACACATGTAGACTGGATGGGCAAACTCCCATGCCCCCTCCAGAAGTCTCGCAAGGGTAAAGAGCTGGTCCGTTGTTCCACGGCCAGGACGGAAGCCGCATTGTTCCTCCTGAATCCGAGGTTCGACAATCGGCCGGAGCCTCCTTTCCAGCACCCTGGAGTAGACTTTTCCGGGGAGGCTGAGGAGTGTGATTCCACGGTAATTGGAACACACCCTCCGGTCCCCCTTTTTGAAAATGGGAACCACCACCCCAGTCTGCCACTCCACTGGCACTGTCCCAGACCTCCACGCGACACTGAAGAGGCGTGTCAACCATGACAGCCCAACAGTGTCCAGAGCCTTCAGCATCTCAGGGCGTGAATGTTGCGATGAAGAAAACGCTAAAAGTCTTTGGGCCTCATTCATGAAACGTTAGTAGATTTGTGCGTAGATTTGCACATAAAAGCCTACGCTACTAAAAACCTACTCCGGATTCATGAACGCCGCGGGAAACTCAGATCTGATCGTAAACACGTGTGTATGATCATGAATGCCAATCCATCGTAAGGTGGCAGCGCGCTCCCGGTAATCAGCAATTAGCATGAACCCCGCCCATGAATTGCTAATGACCACCATATAAGGAGGTGTGTAGAGGCATCCTGTCAACCTGTCAGTCATGGCACAAAGAAAAAAAGAACGAGAAAGAAAAAAGAATTTTTCCGAAGCGGAGATTGAAGTTATTTTGGGAGAAGTGGAGTCCAAAAAAATTTTTTATTTTCATCTGTTAGTAGTGCTGTGACAGGGACAGGCAAAGCGAAAGCGTGGAGGGAGGTGACGGACGCAGTAAATGTGGTTTCTGTAGTGCAAAGAACTACGTCCGAGGTTAAACGTAAATGGTTTGACATTAAACTTGACGCAAAGAAACGCATTAGCGCACACAAAAAAAGTACATCTGCCACAGGAGGAGGACGCTCAGAGTCCAAATACCCCGTTGGTGCGCTCTACAACGGCCCGAGTAGCCGCGTGCGCCTCATTGTATGCTCCTGTGGTGTCTGCGGGCTGGCCAGTGGGGTCATAAGCCACGGCGTCAGTGGGTAACCCCTATCCCCTATGGATATAGAAAGGTAAGTCCATATATAACACACACATGTGATTATGCAGGCTATATTCTTACCAATGAGCCAGCCGTCTCTCACAGCTCCATCCTCCAAACGCGTGCCAACTGCGCAATTACGCAGGATGAATGCGTCATGCGTCCCACCGGGCCACCGTGCCACAACGTTTAACAACACACACTTTGCGTCACAGATCAGTTGCACATTCACGGAATGAAAGTTTTTCCGGTTAATGTAAGCAAATGCATCACCGGATGGAGCCTTGATGCGTACGTGTGTGCAGTCTATGGCACCGATAACACCTGGCATGTTTGCAACTGCGCTGAACCCCTGCATTACTTCTGTCTGCCGTTGTGCGCCGTATGGAAATTGGATATACTCTGGCATTAATTTAATGATACCTCTGAGAACTGCAGGCAGGATGCGTCAATTTACATAGATAATTCACAATTATGAGTTTAATCTGAATCTTAATCCCGCCAATTGCCAACTAATTTAACTAAATATGTTATATTTTTAATCGTTTGCCATGTGTATATCACATGTTTCAAAGGCATCTGCGTATTGTGTACATAACAGAACGCATTATGAATTAAAATTGTAATTTCCAACAGTGACGAGCATTATTTATATGCGTTCTTAAATTTACACAAGCACTACGTGTGGTCAGCAGCATGTGTAGATTTTGTTAGTAGCTACGAAAAGATCGGAGCTACTAAAATATTGATGAATGCGGAGATGCACGTAAATTTCCGTCTGCGAACGGTTTACACACAAATTCGTTCTGCTCACGTTTCATGAATGAGGCCCTTTGACTTTAACATTCTCTGTGCCCCGGTCGCCTCTGACAATCCTTGGACATCCAAATAATCTCTGGACAGCCTCCATGTAGTAGCCTCCAATGATTTTTGGGTCACTGCTGGTAGTAATTGCATTCATCCAGATAATTTTCCGGGAAAACCCGTCGATGCACCCGTTAATACATATGCCAAATGGTTTCAGTTTGTCATAAGAGTCCAAGTGCCATATAAAATTAGGCCCTTTTGCAAAATAGTTTCGACGACGGAGCCGTCTTCTTCCTCTCAGTTCAACACCCCTTGGGTCAAGTTCTTTTAGAATTACTCGTACCTCTTCTTTCTTGACGTGTAATCCATTCTCCTTGCATTTTGTGTACATCCACCTATATCCACAGAGCTGGCCAGATGTTTGTAACTGTTAATGAATGAAATGAACTACGTTATCCAAGTTGGTGTATCCCTTGCGCCGAAAACAGACTACAAGACTTCAAAATGTGTTTTAAATGTCTTTCAGATACAACATAACGGTGACGACTTGCAAGTAAAGCAGCAATGTCCTTATAATGCAGTCCCAGGTCAAAATATAGTCGAACTAACTCCTGTAATGTCATTTTTCCTACAGAAACAAGCTGAAATGCAGAGGGTGTTCTTACAGTCACCATGCGCTTTCAATACTTTCTGGTGAGCACGATATAGTCTCTCGTGCTCACGAGATAGTCTCTCGTGCTCACGAGAAAGGTATCTCGTGCTCACGAGAAAGGTATCTCGTGCTCACGAGATAGTATCTCGTGCTCACGAGAAAGGTATCTCGTGCTCACGAGAAAGTATCTCGTGAGCATGAGAAATGTTTCTCGTGCTCACGAGATACCAAAGTTTTTTTTTATTTTCCCCATGTCCCTTTAGGGGCTCCGTACCAAACTGTCAAAACTGTGTCAAGATTAATATCCGTAGTTAAAAGTGACTGTGTAAATATCTAATGTGATAGAAAATATAAAAAATGTATATTCTTGGCGTTCACAGTAACTCCAAACGGCGGCTTTATGTTTTTTATTATTATTCACACCATACAAACTCTCAGAGAACACACACACATAATACAGAATTATTAAAATCAAGAGACTTTAAGTAAAAAAATAAATAGAAAAACAAGATCTAGGGGTTATATATAAACATACATAATTATGTGTAATTCATTACACAATAATACACAGTAATTCATCATTATAAGACATGTATACAAAACAAAACAGTAGGAAGTGAGAAATTTCCTCACAAATATTTTCTACTTCATAACTAACATGCGTTTTATTTTAATTGATGAGAAAAATCATTTAAAATCATTCATAAACCAAATAAAGGAGGGCTTACTATCTCTGAGGCTGAGGCCAGACACACCCTGCAGAGGAAACTCATCTCAGCCGCTTGTATCTGTGATCTCATTCTTTCTGTCACGACCCAAAGCTCATGACCAGAGGTGAGGGCTGGAACATAGATGGACTGGTAAACTGAGAGCTTTCAGCTCAGGCTATCTTTATATCTTTGCACAGCAAACTGTTGTATGCTGCTGTATTAATGTTGTGAATGTTGTTTACGTCACCTTAAGGTTTCGGAAAAGATCATGATTTGGCTAAAATAAGTACATTTCTTGGGTTTCTTCACTTTTGAATGTAATATTAAGTATTACATATATGCACGGAAATATGAAGGTGAAGTAGGACAAGTCTTTAACTTTTAGTCCTAAATGGGACACAAACACTGGTCTCCTGAGTCGAAGTCCTGTGTTTGGTTGACCAATCTGTCTGATCTTTAAATTGCATAATTATTACGGCCACCAGAGGTCGCTGCTTAGCAATAAATGTAAATATGAGTCATGATAAGCTGCTTGAGAAAATGTCTTGTGGGGTTGTTGTTTTTAGGAAAGGAATGTCTCAAATAATTGTTATTACTACAATAAAATAAAATCCACCGTACATTTACAGCAAATCTTAGAAAATATGCAAACAGACAAAACAAAAGCAAATAAAGAGTTAATAAAACCAAAATGCATCTAAGAAGTACAAACTAATTCTACAAATTTGGCAATATTCACATGGCCTAAAAAAATTCATTGCTTATTCAGAAAAGTTTCTGTTTTTTTTACGTGAATGGTTTTCTCCTGATTGCAGTCAGTACAAGCTGAGCCCTGTACTACGAAGCTAGTTGAACATACCCAGGATATCTTCTCATGATCTTGCTTCACTAAGCCTAACAACCGCAGTCAGGGATAAGTGGTGTCACGAAGGTGGTTATCAGCTTCCTGAGTGAAGCCAGGCTTTCCTCTTCAGGCTCTGTGTGTGTTCACATAAAGGGGCGTTGAAGCATCATTTGACTCAACTAACGGACAAAAACGATCGCTTTCCACCCACTTCTATGAAGAATATGAATAATTATTACAGCTAAAAGCAATACTGTTGCTCTAAATAGGGCACACGTTTAAATTTGGAAGAAAATAACAAGTGTGGATTCATGAATTAATATATTAATTTAACCACTCCATGCTCTCAGTGACTACTGTTGATTTCTAACCTGACAGCTGCACACACAGCACACTTACTGCTACACTGAAGCAAACAGGCTCACAACAGACATCTTCGAATCAGTATTATATTAAAACATTTTACAGCATTTTAAAACAGACATTATCAAATCATTATTAAGCATAAAACATAATGTGATAATTTTATGTTTGAAAGGAATAATGCAGTATTTCATATGCGAGTAAGCGTCACACTGATTAATTATACAGTGAAGTATTAATGTAAACACTGATTAATTATATAGTGAAGTATTAATGTAAACACTGATTAATAAAATAGCGAAGTATTAATGTAAACACACTGATTAATAGTATAGTGAAGTATTAATGTAAACACACTGATTAATAATATAGTGAAGTATTAATGTATGCTACATTATTTTACAGGACAGTAAATTTGTGTGGGTAAATGTCCAGAGAACTACAAACTGCACTCAGTAGGTCAGTGAGAAACAACCTCACACATCAGCTGACTGATACAGCGAAACACACAGTAACTCTACTGTAACTGTAACTATGTTACACACAGTAACTGTACTGTAACTGTAACTATGTTACACACAGTAACTCTACTATGACTGTACGGCTCCGTTTGGTGACATTAATGTAACGTAATGAGTAAACACTTTTACATTTCTATCTTATTATCTCCGCTGAGGATCTGTATTTCTCATATAAATATTCTTCCGGGTCTCTAAAGGGTTTTGTCGGCCTTGAAAAACTCTCTCCCTCCTCAGAGACCTGCGGCCCAAGGTCCACAGGATCTTCCAAAAAGGTGATGCCATTTTCCAGGAGAATTGATTGGTCAGTAGGCGGTTCTTTATAGACGCGTATCTCTTATCTACATATCATGTAGTCCCAACCAAGTTAGCTTTTAAGCATGAGTTGCCATGGTGATCTAGCCAGATTAAAAGAGAACCACCTTCATGATACCAAACACCCAGGGTCAGAGCTGAAGTTACCTCAATAACCATCAAATCCAGCTTCGTAGTGCAGGGCTCAGGACTTTTTTAGGCTCATGTGTTTATGGGTGTGTAGTAGATCTGGTTCTGGTCCCTGCCCGCTGGATCGAGGCTCTGGTAGGAGAAGTCTTCACCTGCAGTGACTGGTCCACAGTCGTCATAGAGCTAAGGAAACAAACAAACAAACAAACAAACAAACAAACAAACAAAAGATATTTGACAGAGGCGACCTTAGACAGCAGGAGACAGGAAATAAAAACCTCTGAGTGCAACTGCTTAGTGCATGAAGATGGAGACTAAAGCTGTCTGCTGAGATATATTTAGTACAAACTTTGAGGAAAGAAAGTGGATTATAACTCAGAAGTGGTTTGGGCTCTGATGACATTTTGTTGTGAAAATAGTCACTACTTGAGTTCATTGTTCTTCGCTATCTTGCTTTCCACTTTTTTCCCTTATTACTTAAAGTTCCCCTGTTGTGAGACTAGTAAAGGATAATCTTAAGTGGTCGGAGCTGTGAACAACAAAAACAAAACAAGTCCTGATGAGAGGAAGGAGATACTCAAAATTGTGCAGACTTTGACTGTAAATTTGCTTAATGTGCAAATGATTGCTGCCTCGGTTCCGGACATGAAGTTTGAATAATACCGAGGTACTGAACACAGTCAATCTGTTTCAACAGCAGCGAGTCTGAAGTGTCACATTCACATGAAGCGAGAGAGAAAACAAGATGTTGGTAGTTCTTCTGCTCCTCATGGCTGCACCAGGCAAGTCTTTCTTTTATTTTATATTCTCACTACATTGATATATCATTGTGGCTGCAGAGCTCTTATCACAACTCTTTTATGATGCCCCTCAGTTACATTATAAGTGATGTACAGACTGAAGCAGACTGATTGATGTTGATGAATCTGTCACATCTCTAATTTGTCTGAAAAATATATTAGAGATTAATCAGTTAAAATGTGCTCAGTCTCAGTCAGTTTTTCACTGCTGGAATTCACGTTATAGCTGCACTAATAAAACCAGTTTAAAACATGTATCAAGAGTTACTTATAGCATAAATCTGATCAGTATGCATGTGTGTCTCTACAGGCCTGTGTGCTCTACGTCGGTACCATTTCATTTCTGACCGGAAGACTTTTACTGAAGCACAAAGTTACTGCAGAGAGAAATACACAGACCTGGCCACTATAGACAGCATGGAGTATGTGGAGATCCTGAACAGGATGGCAGAAACAGCAGGAGTGTCTGTGAGTTCACTTTTCTCTTTCTTTCCTTTCAAACATGTTTTTGGCAATCATGTCAGTGGTAGATAGATATAAAGTTTTACAATCTGAGAAACTTTTAGATTTTTATTTTTTTTACACTGAACGAGAACGAAGGATTTTGTTCCCCATTGAACGTGCATTATAAGGGATCTCTTAATGTCCAGTATAAACAGCAGGAATTATTACAGAAAATAGCAGAGCCTGTTTCACTGTTCATATGGACACCTGAATATTATTATTAATACAATTATGTGTTTCAGTCCACCTGGATCGGGCTGTACGATGACGTGAACAGCTGGAGGTGGTCACTGTCAAACACAAGTTTCTACACACACGGAGAGGAGGAGTTCAGACGATGGGGTGGTGGAAAACCAGACAATGCAGGAGATGGAGAAAACTGCACATGGATGAAAACGGATGGAAAATGGAACGATGCACCCTGCACAAAAAACAGACAGGCAGTCTGCTCTGATGTCAGAGGTGAGAATATTGAGCAGTGAAGGTAAAATATACCAGTTCAGCTTGTTGCCCTCTCCCCTTCTCTGCTGCTCTCTGCCTCTCTGTCTTCAGTTACATGAAGGTCCTTTAAAGCAGATGGACGTGAGTCCTGCCTTCATTTCACTGTGAGAAGCTGCAGGTTTATATAAAGAGCTCCATCATTGACAGCTTTATCCCACATCACTGTCTCAGTCAACAGGGCTGCAAAAAAAGGAGTTCATATGCACACAGCTCCACGGTGACTTCAGCTTCATGCTGACATTCATTAAGAAACATCAAGCTGCTGAGAAAAATATTCATACAGAGAAAAACTCAAATATAAAGTATGCATCAGTGTTGTGTGTCATGTTGCCTCTGCACAGCATTTCTCTGTGCTCTATTTTCAGGGCTGGATGTGACATTTGTCCTCACTGACGACTCCATGACCTGGACTGAGGCCCAGAGCTACTGCAGAGAACACCACACAGACCTGGCCAGTGTGAGGGACGAGACAGAGAACAAGAAGGTCCAGGAGCTGGTTGAAGCAGCAGGAGGAGGAGGAGTCTGGATCGGCCTTTTCAGAGACTCCTGGAAGTGGTCTGATGGAAGCAGCTCCTCATTCAAGAACTGGATCTCAGGGCAACCTGATGGTGACTCTCAGGATTGTGCAGCAGTAGATTTCAACTCCTCTGGAGGATGGTGGGACGGGAACTGTGACGAGAAGATTGCATTCATTTGCTACAGTCCATTTAAATGGTAACCCCTGATTCAAACTGTATTTATACTAGATTTAGGTTTAATTTAACATCTAATGAGAAAATAAAAAAACAGTTCTGGACAAGACATTTGAACAATCAGGATGCTGATGTTAGCGTGCAGTGTGACCAACTGCAGATAATCAGTTTGTGTTGACTTAAATGTGAGAATATCAACAGATGGAGGAAGTAACTGCTGATAATTTACTGATAAGCCCCGCCCCCTGGTGGAGGCCTGCAGTATAGCTCTAGACTAACCACAGGCAGGACAAAACTAACTGATGACACTTTTACATCAACAGATGCTGATTATTATCCAAGCAGAAATCTCTCAACTGATTGTGTTTGATTGTTTTTTTAAAGCATCTTCGAATTAAGTGATGAGACTGAGGATGACTCTGGATGACCCTGCTGTGATGGAGGGAATGCTGAAGCAGGTAAATCATCTTTTTATTCAAATTTTATGCAAAAACTGAGCAAACAAATGATCAAACCTTATTGACCTTCAAAGAGTGAATTCACATTAAAGCAGTAAAAGAAACAGTCTGAGGAGGAAACAGATAAAGAGACAAATTAATTCACAAACTCTATGCTGTAAACATTACAATGCTTTGGACAGTAACGTGACATGAGAAGTAAATAGTGTCGTAGTGCCTCTCTGAAGGCTTTGTCCAGGTGGAATTGTGACTATTAATGAATCAACACGCAGTAAAAACTTCTATCTGCCACCAAACGCACCAAGAAAAAGTCCAAATACAATCCAGCAATGTGAGAAAAGCCCGAGCGTTTACAGGAGAAGAAACAGGGAAAGTCACAAACTATCATGTGAGGAAAAAAAGGCTGAAAAAGAGCTTCCAGAGGATGAAATGTAAAGAACAATGCAGAATGTAATCTCTCTGTGTGAGTAATAATGTTTGTCAGCTCCAACAGAAGCTGAAGGACCAGGGGCTGAATTACGACGTCAGACTGAGCTTTAGGAAGCAGGCAGATGGAAAAGTCTTCCACAAGGAGACGAAGAAGACGAGCTTTCATTGAGATTTGCTGTTAATCAGAGAAAAGTGTGTTTCTTTCCTCAGAGTCCTCGTGTGATGTGTGAGAAAAGAGCTGCAACAATTAGCAGATTAATCAACTCGTTGCTGCTGTTTTTATGATCAAATTATCATTTTAGTCATTTTACAAGCTCAAATGTCAAATATCTGCTGGTTCCAGCTTCTCCAATTTAAAGATTTAATGTTTTTATTGGTCATTTATGCTCATCAACTTATATTTACTTATATTTAAAAATATACAGAGTGTTGGTTTATTAAGTTTTAATTGATCTGTTTGGGCTGTGGGAAATTATAACAATGTTTTATTATTTTTCACATTTTATAGGTAAGAAAATATAAATTAGATTTGACTGGAATCAACTCCAGTGAAAATACACCTTTAAACTTTAATGATATGTGAAATCATTCAAATCTACTTGCATGAGTAAAAACATCTTTCTTCATTTGAGTGTAATATATTGCATCAAAACTTGCCAAACAGTTCTGGCTTTTCAAATATGAAATATTTATGATGACAATATGAAATATACAATAAATTTGAAATATTTAATGCTTTTCTTTGTCATATATGGTCATAAACGTATATTTACTTATATTTAAACGTGTCGGTTTATTAAAACAAGACATTTGAGTTCATGTGTTTGTGCTGTGGGGATTTATAACAGCCATTTTTCACTATTTTCTGTCATTTCATCGATAAGGTTAATAAGATTAGATTACACATGTTCTTTATATTGAGATCAGATATTTGGTTCCTTCAACTTGATATGTTTTGGTTTAGAAATTAAAGTGTCAAGTGAAAATGCATGATAAAATAACATAATAATGTTTGCAATGAATTTAATAAATTTCTTCATCATTTCACAAATTGTTGGTGTATTTATATTTGACACAATTGACTTGTGTGATGATTTATTTGGTATTTTATAATAGAGATAATAGAGAAGACTTTTCATAATACTGCTGATTTTTAACAATAAATGTCCTCTGTGATCTATAATGTTTTTATAAAGTTTTATCATCTCTGAGATGTTTTTTAGGCTCCATTAAGGGTTATAATAGTTTACTGACTGTGCCTGCTGTTTATGAATCAATTATAATCAAAGAGCCACTGATGCACCATGGGGACGTGCTGTATGCAAGCAAAAATATCTTATTGTCCATGCAAAGCTGTGAGTTTCTGATGCTTTATTTTTCCAAAACAAGCAACAAAAGAACAAAGAAACATGGCTCCTGATGCCTCTCTTCACTGGTACCAAACCACAGGCCCACCCAGGTGCATGCTGGGTCTCTGCCTGCCTACCTGCCTGTAGAACCTCAGGTGCCCACAGTGTAACCACAGAAAATAAGATAGTAATTATGCAAAAAAAACTAAATGCAATCATGATGATTAAACTAAACAAATAACTAACAAATTGAAATATGATCAAAAATCAAAATAAACAAATGTCTAGTGTCATGACCCGGCTCAAAGGAGATGACAAATGGGAAAGACGCGGTGCATAGAAGATACAAAAGTAGATTTATTTAAATAAAGTAACACAACCTAAAGTAACATAAGCAGTGGTGTGTACATCAGTGGTTTCAGTCATGTGAATGTGGGTGCGTTGATCATGTAAGGTGTTGGGAAGTTCAGGTTGATGGAATCCGCTGATCACCTCGGCAAAAGACAAACAATTAGGTCATCAGAGTGAAATAGGTGGGGCCGTCACACCAGAATAATCAAACACTACTTATTATTAAACTAAATACACAAATAAATACTAACAAGAAATAAATTGCTCGAACACACAGTAATGTGAAACAAACAATCATATTTATCTCATAAGGCGTCTATAAAACAACAAAAGGACTCAAATAAAGTGTAATAATTGAAAACAGCAGGAAGCGAGACATCTCCACACAAATCTTTTTTGCTTTATTACTAGCATGCATTTTATTTAAGTGATGAGAAAAACAATTTAAAATTATCAATAAACAGCAGGCACAGTCAGTAAACTATTATAAACCCTAATGAAGCCTAAAAAACATCTCAGAGATGATAAAACTTTATAAAAAGATTATAGATCACAGAGGACATTTATTTTTAAAAATCAGCAGTATTATGAAAAGTCTTCTCTATTATCTCTATTATAAAATACCAAATAAATCATCACACAAGTCAATTGTGACAAATATATATAAACCAACAATTTGTGAAATTATTAAAGAAATTTATTAAATTCATTGCAGAATTTAGACACTTTAATTTCTAAACCAACAGATATGAAGTTGAAGGAACCAAATATCTGATCTCATTATAAAGAATATGTGTAATCTAATGTTATTAATCTTATCGATGAAATGACTGATGAATGAATGATGAAAAATCTCTGTTATAAATCCACACAGCACAAACACTTGAATTCAAATGTCTTGTTTTAATAAACCGACACGTTTAAATATAAGTGAATATAAGTTTACGAACATATATGACAAAAGAAGCATTAAATATTCATATTTGAAAAGCCAGAACTGTTGACATGTTTTGTTGCAATACATTACACTCAAATGAAGAAAATGTTTTTACTCATGAAATTAGATTTGAATGATTTCACACAACATTAAAGTTTAAACGTGTATTTTCACTGGAGTTGATTCGAGTCAGATCAAATTTATATTATCTTACCTATAAAATGTGAAAAAAAATAAAACATTGTTATAATTTCCCACAGCCCAAACAGATCAATTCAAACTTAATAAACCAACAGTCTGTATATGTTTATATATAAGTAAATATAAGTTGATGAGCATATATGACCAATAAAAGCATTAAATCTTTAAATTGGAGAAGCTTGAACCAGCAGATATTTGGGATTTGAAGCTTGTAAAATGACTAAAATGATGATTTGATTAAAAAAACAGCAGCAACGAGTCGATTAATCTGCTAATTGTTGTAGCTCTATTGTCACACATCACACGAGGACTAGGAAAGAAACACACTTTTCTCTGATTAACAGCAAATCTCAATGAAAGCTCGTCTTCTTCGTCTCCTTGTGGAAGACTTTTCCATCTGCCTGCTTCCTAAAGCTCAGTCTGACGTCGTCATTCAGCCCCTGGTCCTTCAGCTTCTGTTGAAGCTGACAAACATTATTACTCACACAGAGAGATTACATTTTCTTTACATTTCATCCTCTGGAAGCTCTTTTTCAGCCTTTTTTTCCTCACATGATAGTTTGTGACTTTCCCTGTTTCTTCTCCTGTAAACGCTCGGGCTTTTCTCACATTGCTGGATTGTATTTGGACTTTTTCTTGGTGCGTTTGGTGGCAGATAGAAGTTTTTACTGTGTGTTGATTCATTAATAGTCACAATTCCACCTGGACAAAGCCTTCAGAGAGGCACTACGACACTATTTACTTCTCATGTCACGTTACTGTCCAAAGCATTGTAATGTTTATAGCATAGAGTTTGTGAATAAATTTGCTCTATTTAATATTTTAAATGTCTCTTTATCTGTTTCCTCCTCAGACTGTTTCTTTTACTGCTTTAATCTGAATTCACTCTCTGAAGGTAAATAAGGTTTGATCATTTGTTTGTTCAGTTTTTGCATAAAATTTGAATAAAAAGATGATTTACCTGCTTCAGCATTCCCTCCATCACAGCAGGGTCATCCAGAGTCATCCTCAGTCTCATCACTTAATTCGAAGATGCTTTGAAAAAAACAGTCAAACACAATCAGTTGAGAGATTTCTGCTTGGATAATAATCAGCATCCTGTTGATGTAAAAGTGTCATCAGCTAGTTTTGTCCTGCCTGTGGTCAGTTTAGAGCTATACTGCAGGCCGCCACCAGGGGGCGGGGCTTATCAGTAAGTTATCAGCAGTTACTTCCTCCATCTGTTGATATTCTCAGATTTAAGTCAACACAAACTGATTATCTGCAGTTGGTCACACTGCACGCTAACATCAGCATCCTGATTGATTCATTTATTGTCCAGAAATTATTTTTATTTTCTCATCTGATACTAAATTAAACCTAAATCTAGTATAAATACAGTTTGAATCAGGGGTTACCATTTAAATGGACTGTAGCAAATGAATGCAAACTTCTCGTCACAGTTCCCATCCCACCATCCTCCAGTGGAGTTGAAATCTGCTGCTGCACAATCCTGAGAGTCACCATCAGGTTGCCCTGTGATCCAGTTCTTGAATGAGGAGCTGCTTCCATCGGACCACTTCCAGGAGTCTCTGACAAGGCCGATCCAGGCTGCTCTTTCTGCTGGAACCAGCTCCTGGACCTTCTGGTTCTCTGTCATGTCTCTCACACTGGCCAGGTCTGTGTGGTGTTCTCTGCAGTAGCTCTGGGCCTCAGTCCAGGTCATGGAGATGTTAATGAAGACAAATGTCACATCCAGCCCTGAAAATAGAGCACAGAGAAATGTTGTGCAGAGGCACCATAACACACAACACTGATGCATACTTTATATTTGAGTTTTTCTCCGTATGAATATTTTTCTCAGCAGTTTAATGTTTCTTAATGAATGTCAGCATGAAGCTGAAGTCACCGTGGGGCTGTGTGCATATGAACTCCTTTTCTTGCAGCCCTGTTGACTGAGACAGGGACGTGGGATAAAGCTGTCAATGATGGAGTTCTTTATATAAACCTGCAGCTTCTCACAGTGAAATGAAGGCAGGACTCACGTCCATCTGCTTTAAATGACCTTCATGTAACTGAAGACAGAGAGGCAGAGAGCAGCAGAGAAGGGGAGAGGGCAACAAGCTGAACTGGTATATTTTACCTTCACTGCTCAATATTCTCACCTCTGACATCAGAGCAGACTGCCTGAATGTTGTATGAGCAGTGTGCATCATTCCATAGTCCATCACCATACCACATCATTGTGCAGTGTTCTGCACCTCCCCAATTGTTTGGTTCTCCAGCACCCCATCGTCTGAACTCCTCCTCCCCATGTGTGTAGAAACTTGTGTCTGACAGTGACCACCTCCAGCTGTTCACGTCATCGTACAGCCCGATCCAGGCGGACTGAAACACATAATTGTATTAATAATACTATTCAGGTGTCCATATGAACAGTGAAACAGGTTCTGCTTCCTGTTATAATTCCTGCTGTTTATACTGGACATTAAGAGATACCTTATAATGCACGTTCAATGGGGAACAAAATCCTTCCTTCTCGTTCAGTGTAAAAGAAAAAAAAATCTAAAGTTTCACAGCTCAGATTGTAAAACTTTAAATCCACCTGTCACTTGATCTGACATGATTGCCAAAACATGTTTGAAAGGAAAGAAAGAGGAAAGTGAACTCACAGACACTCCTTCTGTTTCTGCCATACTGTTCAGGATCTCCACATCCTTCATGCTGTCTATAGTGGCCAGGTCTGTGTATTTCTCTCTGCAGTAACTTTGTGCTTCAGTAAAATTCTTCCGGTCAGAAATGAAATGGTACCGACGTAGAGCACACAGGCCTGTAGAGACATACATGAATACTGATCAGATTCATGCTATAAATAACTCTTGATACATGTTTTAAACTGGTTTAATGAGTACAGGTATAAAGTGAATCCCAGCAGTGATAAACAGAGACTGAGCACATTTTAACTGATTAATCTCTAATATATTTTTCAGACAAATTAGAGATGTGACTGATTCATCAACATCAATCAGTCTGCTTCAGTCTGTACATCACTCATAATTCATGTAAGTGAAGGGCATCATAAAAGAGTTGTGATAAGAGCTCTGCAGCCACAATGATATATCAATGTAGTGAGAATATAAAATAAAAGAAAGACTTGCCTGGTGCAGCCATGAGGAGCAGAAGAACTACCAACATCTTGTTTTCTCTCTCGCTTCATGTGAATGTGACACTTCAGACTCGCTGCTGTTGAAACAGATTGACTGTGTTCAGTACCTCGGTATTATTCAAACTTCATGTCCGGAACCGAGGCAGCAATCATTTGCACGTTAAGCAAATTACAGTCAATGTCTCCTTCCTCTCATCAGGACTTGTTTTGTTTTTGTTGTTCACAGCTCCGACCACTTAAGATTATCCTTTACTAGTCTCACAACGGGGGAACTTTAAGTAATACGGGAAAAAAGTGGAAAGCAAGATAGCGAAGAACAATGAACTCAAGTAGTGACTATTTTCACAACAAAATGTCATCAGAGCCCAAACCACTTCTGAGTTATAATCCACTTTCTTTCCTCAAAGTTTGTACTAAATATATCTCAGCAGACAGCTTTAGTCTCCATCTTCATGCACTAAGCAGTTGCACTAAGAGGTTTTTATTTCCTGTCTCCTGCTGTCTAAGGTCGCCTCTGTCAAATATCTGTTTGTTTGTTTGTTTGTTTGTTTGTTTCCTCAGCTCTATGACGACTGTCATCCAGTCGCTGCAGGTGAAGACTCCACCTACCAGAGCCTGGGAACGGAACCAGATCTACTCCATACTCACACACACACGAGCCTCAAGAGTCCAACTTGTACTGACTAAGAAATGTACTTATTTTAGTCAAATCATGATCTTTTACAAACCTTAAGGTGTCGTAAACCACATTCACAACATTAATACAGCAGCATACAACAGTTTGCTGTGCAAAGATATAAAGATAGCCTGAGCTGAAAGCTCTCAGTTTACCAGTCCATCTATGTTCCAGCCCTCACCTCTGGTCATAAGCTTTGGGTCGTGACAGAAAGAATGAGATCACAGATCCAAGCGGCTGAGATGAGTTTCCTCTGCAGGGTGTCTGGCCTCAGCCTCAGAGATAGTAAGCCCTCCTTTATTTGGTTTATGAATGATTTTAAATGATTTTTCTCATCAATAAAAAAAACACACATGCTAGTAATAAAGCAAGAAAGATTTGTGAGGAGATGTCTCACGTCCTACTGTTTTGATTTATTCCCTTTCATTTGAAGTGCTTTCACCTTTTTTAAATCTTTGTCTGTATACATGTCTCATGATTTAAATTAAATGAATTACATATAGTTATGTGTGTTTATATATAACCCCTGGACCTTTTTTTTCTTGTTTTTCACATAAAGTCTCTTGATTCTAATTATTCTGTATTATGTGTGGTCTCAGAGTTTGTATGGTGTAAATAAAAAATAAAAAAAAAACTTAAAGCTGCAACCCGTTTGGAGTTATTGTGAACGTCAAGAATATATTTTTTAAAATATATTTTCTTTCACATCACATATTTACACAGCTAGCAGTCATTCTTAACTACAAAAATGAATGTATTGACACGGTTTTGACAGTTTGGCTCTCGCTGTCTGTTCTCGCAAGACTTTAGGTAACCGTGAAGCTTTCAGGGCTACTGGAAATTTTACAGAGCAGCATCCGGTGTTACGGATCAACTCGTAACCCTGTTAACCTGCGACACTCAATCTCGCTCAATCTGTCTGTGGTTGTCGTTGTCACGGCACCTGTTGAAAACAGCTTTAAACTTTAAAATGTGTTATCTACGTGATAGATGCATATTCAAACAGAATATAAAGATTACAGTTGACTTTTTAATGAAAAACTAAACAAAGTGTGCCAGCTGAATATTCTCTTCCTGTTTACCAAACCCGCCGTAAGGCCGCCGTAAACCTGAGAAGGTGAACCGGAGAGAGATAGCTGCTGTTTGTCACAGCGTGGAGCTTAAAAAGATTCGGAAAATTACTTTTTAAAGTCTGAACAGTAAATGAAGTAGACATATTAACAAATAACACTGAAAAGTCTCCGCACAGAGGCTACCGGACGTCAGGAGTTCCCTTTTCTTTATAATTGTCACGTCAACTGCCTAGGTAAGTTAAGCTAACGTTAGCTAGTTTCAGTTATTTTCAGTTGAAAGTTAAATTTTTGTATTTTACTTTGTGAATTTAAAGCATGAGAAGTGTTAAAATAATTGATTATTTTCTATTTTGGTAAATGATTTGATGCTTGATTTCTGCTTCTCTGTTGTTTGTCTCTGTTCTCTGTCTCTGTGCGTAACGCAGGTCACTATCAAAGGTCACTATGTATGCATAATTCACTAAACCTTGGAGAGGTTTGAGTTTATTTACTTTGATTACATATATTTCATTGTCTGTTTCATATTTTTTAGACTTTTAGAATCTATGTGAGACAGTGAAAATCCTTTGGCTCTGTAGACATTCTATCTTTGTAAGACATAACAAGGCAGGAGGTTTTTGTTGAATGTTCTGGAGAAGAAGCCACGTCAGGATGGCCTTGTCCGGGGCAGCAAGGTCGTATGCCCAGGTGGCATGACGTGCCGTTGTATTGATTAAGACTGGCGAATCAGCGGATCAAGAAGGCGGAACTTCCTGGAGGAAATCGACCAGCATATTTTGTAAACAATTGTAAGGTTTTTAATGGGTTCGTAGGGAGAGAGACGTGGTTCAGACTTCACAAACTGAAACCCGTCTGTATTCAGGGACATGAGTTTTGAACCCGGAGAATCTCTGTAAAATGCACATTTTTTGACGTATTGTAATGAAACTATGTTAAACTGAGAACTTGGACGTCTCCAGCTCTTCATTCCCCATCAACGATCTGCGCAGAAAAATGGTGAGGGTTTTTTTGTTGGTGACAGATTATTCAATTTTCAAGGTTTCCTCATGCAATTTTTCTAACAGAAGAATGTGTCTATTTATTGTAACCAGTAACGTCCCAAAACAGCAACTCTTTTTACATGTACCATTATTATATATTACATGTATATTATTATACTAGTACCATTATCAGTAAAAGAGTCTAGGGGCCTCTTTCAAAGCTCTTATTTTATGGCTGTATCCCAAAGTCAAGGATCCTTCCTTGGTGGGATCCTTCCTTCAGAGTCGGGTCTGCCAGAGACGAGGCCAGAGTCCTTCCTATCACTGTAATAACGCACTAATGGAACAGCCTTCAGAGTGTGCAGGTGTGTGTCATTTCCTAATTGGACGTCCTGCTTAAATTCAGCACCGCAATATCAAAACCAGTTCAAGACATGGGTGTGTCTTTGGCATGGAAGAAGATGCTTTAAGGTTGAATCTCCACAATTTAGCAAAAAAAAAAAAAAAAGCCACAAAGTGGATTAAGCCTGAATATTTCATTGATCCTGGCTACATTTTGCCGCTATTCAGTTTCATAAAAGTAGCAGCGCATAACTCACCATGGAGATATGTTCTGGGATTTTTTACATTTATTTTACATTACAGTACAATCAAACAGTTATTTACAAATAACATCACGGAAAGGTCTCGGTCTGGAGAGTAACATAATCAATTTGAAGGTTCTATAATATTCTTGCTTTGAGATACTGACCTTTGAACCTTAACCTTGGGGCATATTTGAAGGATTATAACTAAGGGACAAAAAGGGTTACAGACATGAGACCTACTGTTATAGAAAGGTGTTGACATGGACTAAGCATAGTCACTAAGGGGTGGGAGTGGGGGGGCTTTAGGATATGTTGAAAAAATAAAAAATCCCCCATTGAACAAGACAATATTTAAAGTCTGATGCCAAAAATGTGATTGACATCCCCTCAAACCCCTGGAAAGCCACTAATTAAGTATTTCCAACTTCCAATTTTAGGGGAAACCCCGTTTTATTAAAAAAACTACAACTCCCTAGACCTCTCTTCAGTACTTATGTCCACATCAGCACCATAGTTGTAGTTCTTCCGTTTTAGGGTTGTCCTAGGGTTGTGAAAACATATTTCTACCCAATATATCGAATACCACACACTGTCTAATAAATAATTATACTGCATGTATATTATCTGTGCTAAAAAAAGACAACAATGTTTGTTTTATAAAGATATTTTAACTAAAACAGGAGAGCAGCACCGACTGCTCTGCTCACAGAATGGAATGGAGCCTGAGGCATTTACAGTGAAGCGCGACTCAATGAGATCGCACCACACATCCGGTAAATTACAAAATAAAACAACGGACAAATCTGATCGTAAGTTGTCACTTTGTCAACGTCTCCCGCTGCAACAGAATAATATGTTGATCATCAAATCAACCTCAGACACAAGGCATGTAATGGGTGAAGGTTTGATCCGTTAAATACACAGAGGATCAGGGAGATTTGAAAATAAAACACAGCGGATCGTGTTTTTCTGGCGAGATCTTCGCCACAAAGTGATTATGTACATTCACTGAGTGAATATTTAGAAAATAAAACATATTTCTCGCAAGAAATGTAATCAAAATCCATTTTTGTGCAGAAACTAAGAATATAATAATAATATAATAGAAAATCAATCAAAATATAGATTTTTTTCACTAAAAATGAGAGAACTGTCCGCCATGTTTTTTGTTCTGACCGCCAGAACCTTGAAAGGCACGTGACTTGGACACAAACCAATAGGAAAAAATATCCATGGAATAGCCACGGGATATGACTTGCATTGTAGTGAAATCCGTATCAGTTTCACGGAAATTTGAGTGATTCTGTGGCTATTCCACGTATTTTGAGTTAAGCGAATCCGTGGCTATTTCACGGATTCCTGTGAGACTATGTTGCAGGGGGAGAGTCAGTGGGGGTTGATGAGGCCTTTTGCAGAGGGGAAGAAACTGTTCTTATGGCAGGAGGTTTTGGTCCTGATCGACTGAAATGATTAAATTCATTGCAGACATTATTATGATATTTTATCATGCATTTTCACTTGACACTTTAATTTCTAAAACAAAACATATGAAGTTGAAGGAACCAAATACCTGATCTCATCATAAAGAATATGTGAAATCTAATCTTATTAATCTTATCAATGAAATCACCTTTTAAATATGAGTAAATATAAGTTTATGAACATATATGACAAAGAAAAGCATTAAATAATCATATTTGAAAAGCCAGAACTGTTTGACATGTTTTGATGCAATATATTACACTCAAATGAAGAAAGATGTTTTTACTCATGAAATTAGATTTGAATGATTCAACACAACATTAAAGTTTAAAGGTGTATTTTCACTGGAGTTGATTCCAGTCAGATCTAATTTATATTATCTTACCTGTAAAAAAATAAATAAAACATTGTTATAATTTCCCACAGCCCAAACAGTTCAATTCAAACTAAATAAACCAACAGTCTGTATACGTTTAAATATAAGTAAATATAAGTTTATGAACATATATGATGAAAAACAACATTACATTTTTAAATTGGAGAAGCTGGAACCAGCAGATATTTGACATTTGGGCTTGTAAAATGACTAAAATGATGATTTGATTGTAAAAACAGCTGCAACGAGTTGATTAATCTGCTAATTGTTGTAGCTCTATTGTCACACATCACACGAGGACTCTGAGGAAAGAAACACACTTTTCTCTGATTAACAGCAAATCTCAATGAAAGCTCGTCTTCTTCGTCTCCTTGTGGAAGACTTTTCCATCTGCCTGCTTCCTAAAGCTCAGTCTGACGTCGTCATTCAGCCCCTGGTCCTTCAGCTTCTGTTGGAGCTGACAAACATTATTACTCACACAGAGAGATTACATTCTGCATTGTTCTTTACATTTCATCCTCTGGAAGCTCTTTTTCAGCCTTTTTTTCCTCACATGATAGTTTGTGACTTTCCCAGTTTCTTCTCCTGTAAACGCTCGGGCTTTTCTCACATTGCTGGATTGTATTTGGACTTTTTCTTGGTGCATTTGGTGGCAGATAGAAGTTTTTACTGCATGTTGATTCACTAATAGTCACAATTCCACGTCAACAAAGCCTTCAGAGTGGCACTACGACACTATTTACTTCTCATGTCACGTTACTGTCCAAAGCATTGCAATGTTTATAGCATAGAGTTTGTGAATGAATTTGTCTCTTTATCTGTTTCCTCCACGGACTGTTTCTTTTACTGCTTTAATGTGAATTCACTCTCTGAAGGTCAGTAAGGTTTGATCATTTGTTTGTTCAGTTTTTGCATAAAATTTGAATAAGAAGATGATTTACCTGCTTCAGCATTCCCTCCAACACAGCAGGGTCAACCAGAGTCATCCTCAGTCTCATCACTTAATTCAAAGAAGCTTTAAAAAAACAAACATAATCAGTTCAGAGATTTCTGCTTGGATAATAATCAGCATCTGTTGATATAAAAGTGTCATCATTAGTTTTGTCCTGCCTGTGGTCAGTTTAGAGCTATACTGCAGGCCGCCACCAGGGGGCGGGGCTTATCAGTAAGTTATCAGCAGTTACTTCCTCCATCTGTTGATATTCTCAGATTTAAGTCAACACAAACTGATTATCTGCAGTTGGTCACACTGCACGCTAACATCAGCATCCTGAGTGTTCACATTTATTGTCCAGAAATATTTTTTATTTTCTCATTTGATGCTTTAGTAAACCTAAATCTTGGAGCTGTGTGCATATGAACTCCTTTTCTTGCAGCCCTGTTGACTGAGACAGTGACGTGGGATAAAGCTGTTAATGATGGAGCTCTTTATATAAACCTGCAGCTTCTCACAGTGAAATGAAGGCAGGACTCACGTCCATCTGCTTTAAAGGACCTTCATGTAACTGAAGGCAGAGAGGCAGAGAGCAGCAGAGAAGGGGAGAGGGCAACAAGCTGAACTGGTATGTTTTACCTTCACTGCTCAATATTCTCACCTCTCACATCAGAGCAAACTGCCTGAATGTTGTATGAGCAGTGTGCATCATTCCATAGTCCATCACCATACCACATCACTGTGCAGTGTTCTGCACCTTCCCAATTGTTTGGTTCTCCATCACCCCATTGTCTGAACTCCTCCTCTCCGTGTGTGTAGAAACTTGTGTCTGACAGTGACCACCTCCAGCTGTTCACGTCATCGTACAGCCCGATCCAGGCAGACTGAAACATATATTTGTATTAATAATAATATTCAGGTGTCCATATGAACAGTGGTTTAACAGTATTTAACATGCTAAAATATATTTTCTCCAATGTGTAATATCAGTTAAAAAAAAAATTATTTTCAGAAAAAACAACCACAAAAAATATATATTAATAATAAATGCCAAATAGCAGAAATGTATGTATATAAGGTGTATAGAATGTATGTATATGTCTTATTTTTTACACTCTTATTCTGTATTCTATATCTGTGTCTGTATGTTGAGCTGCTGTGACGACTAAATTTCCTCACTGCAGGATAAATAAAGTCAAGAGTTGTGATAAGAGCTCTGCAGCCACAATGATATATCAGTGTAACGTGAATATAAAAGAAGAGAAAGACTTGCCTGGTGCAGCCATGAGGAGCAGAAGAACTACCAACATCTTGTTTTCTCTCTCGCTTCATGTGAGTGTGACACTTTAGACTCGCTGCTGTTGAAACAGATTGACTGTATCCAATTCCTGAGAAATATTCAAACATCATGACTCCATCAGAGGCAGCAAACATTCCCATATTAAGCAAATTACAGCCAAATTCTGCAATTCCCAAAACAAATGAGTTCCCTCCTTGTGTGTGATGTTTGCTCTTGATGAAGCCTCTTATGTTCAGGGGGACCTGTCCAAAATCTTTGCCATCTTGTTGATTTCAGTGAAAGAGTCATCAGTATGAAATGTATTTCTCAAAACATCCCATCCCGTAGTTTTAGGACGTTTTGTCAACCTACACCCGCAAATGCAAGGTGCAAGCGCTCTCGCCTCACAGCTAGAGGGTCGCCGGTTCGCCTCCCGCCTGCGGCTCTTCTGTGTGGAGTTTCCATGTTCTCCCCGTGTCAGTGTGGGTTCTCACCGGGTTCTCCGGCTTCCTCCCACAGTCCAAAAACATGCACTTAGGTTTAATTGGTGACTCTAAATTGCCCGTAGGTGTGAACGAGAGTGTGATTGTGTCACACAATGTGTCTATGTGTCAGCCCTGCGATAGTCTGGCAGCCTGTCCAGGGTGTACCCTGCCTCTCGCCCAATTTCAGCTGGAATAGGCTCCAGCCCCCCGCGACCCGATTGCGGATAAATAAGCGGTTAATGGTAATGAATGAATGAATGTATACCGGTATGTGTGTGTGTGTGTGAATACATACATATATATATATATATATATATATATATATATATATATATATATATATATATCATTTTTTGTAATGCATATTTATTTATGTCTGTGACAAAAATAATAAAAAGACAAGGAAGTAAATAGAAATATATTTCTTCCTGCAGAGGTGTTATGATCATAAAATGTTCTGTTTAAAAAAAGTCATGTGCGCTTTTTGATGACGTCAGCACAAGGCCGGCTTTATTTTGCGTAACTTCCAGCTGCACTTCCTTTTCGACGTAGCGAGACGAGAGGGACAGGCCGCCAAAATGAGGTCAGACCGAGTTTAACTAATAAATGTCAGAAAATACGCTGTTTTTTTACACACAAGCTCAGTTGTGTTGCTCTTCTAATGCTTTCGTGTTGTTATGTATCCCGTCAGATTTTTTATTTGTCACAGTTCTTCATAGTTATTTAGGCTTAATGTCACGTCCGGGACCGGCTGTAACGCTGCAATGTGAGGAGTAAAACATGTCATCCGCCGTCATCCGCACATTTAAAACGACTTTTACAAAACAATCGAGCATCGGATGTCTTCATCAGCTCTCCAAGATTATTTTTAACGACATCTTTCCAGACTTTGTACCTTTTTTACGGTTGTGTAGTCGCCGCCATTGCCCGGTCTCACGGACCCTGTTGCCAGATCGGTTTGATGTTTTTCAGCCCAATAAATGCGCATAATCCGCCTAAAGATGAGAAACAATTTAGTAAATTAGTGAAAATAAACAACATAAGCTGTATCGTGTCTCCCCACATAATGAAACGTGTTAACGTGTACTAGAAACATGCGTGACGATATAACTCCCTATAATGTAAAAAATAAATGTCTAAAAATTAAAATTATAATAATAAAGGGTGAGTTCAAACACCGAAAATATGAGGATCCAGCAACTTTACTTTTTGTCGTCAACATTAACACAATCTGGGTTTTCATGTAAGATTGACTGCTTTTAATTTTTCGGTGTGACCCGTTTTTAATGCGCGGACAACTACGTTTTTTTTGTTTGTTTTTGACGTTAGGAATGTGCATGAATTTTAATATTTACCCCTTGAAAACGTTTGATTTTCTACATACTTCAAAATGAAATAATCCCATCATTGTTGTTCCTTGGCATCTCAGATCCGAGTGTTTAATGGGAAAGTAAAACAACTGAGGGCTTTGCAATGAGCATTAAACTTTTCTAATGTAGATATTGTTTCAGGGTTTTTTTCATGCCCAGTGGACAACTATAAAAATGATTTATATTGAGTTAATTTGAGGAAATTTAATTCTAGGAAAATTTCACAACCACAATTCTAAACTTGGTCAGTCTAAACCTCTTTTTTGACTGTTCTGTTCTAGGTCCCATAATAACTGTCTATGAATCAGGTTTTTTGAGACTTTCATCTTCTCTTGCCTGGACATTTTTTGTTTACATTGTTGAACTGTTCACACTTCCATCCATCCATTTTCCTCTGCTTATCCTGTTCACACTTACTAATGTTAAATTAATACTCTGCAATAAGTTACAAACTTCTTGTAAATCCTTAACTTATTGCCTATTTGGCTGCCTATTTAATCCTGTGTTAATATGAAAATCCTGTTTCTATCATGAAAAATTAGACAATTTTACCTTGTCAATTTGCCTTAAGCACTGCAGACAGCCTCATGTCAAGGCAAGTAAGTTTCAGAACCTGCCCAAATTCTGTCCACCCGCTCAAGCCCATTTTTGGCCACACACTTGTGCTGGTTTGAGTTGTATCATGCCAGAAACCACCCAATCTGGCAACCCTGTTCAAAACTCTCCACGAGTTTGCCATATTTTGATCATATTAATGCCATCCCCTCTAGTATTTTAGCCTCTTTATGAGAAGCTAAGTGTCTCTTGACCGGTCTATCTACTACATCAAGAAACATAACCGCTGCATCCAGGCTTTATTTTTATTTTTTAATTGCCATTACCCCTTTCATTTCATACTGGTCTAGATTAGTTGACAATTTAAACTAGAGAAACCCCTGGGATCTTCCCTATAAATACCTGATAAAGTAATAAAAGACATTAGTGTTTATTGTCCTTGCACCAAGGACTTCTGGAAAGATGTATCCTGTTTTATTGACTGCATTGACAGGAATTTTTCTTTATACTGGTAAAATGGTTTGGTTAAACAGTTTAATAAGCGATTAAATTTAGTTAATTTGCTAATAATTCTTGGGGAATTTCACATCCACAAATCTAAACCTCTTCAACTTATGTGTTTTCTGATATTTTTGTGTTACAGTAAGGTCACAAGGGATACGTTATATGAAGCTGTGAAGGAAGTCCTGCAGGGCTCTCTGTCCAAGCCAAGGAAGTAAGTTCAAACCTACAACACTTCAGATGAAATGTATGCTAGTATTTTGAACTATGTATAGTATAAAAGCTTGTAGGTCTATGTTAAACATTACTATTTATTAAGGTAACTTAGTAATTTTTAGTTTAATCAATTCAGGCCCGGTGCTCTCATCCACCGTCCTGCATCTCAACTCAGACATGTCTTTTGTGCAGAACACCAGTTTTAAAATCATGCATCATTAGAAAAGAAATATGCAAATAGAATTTCTCTGATTATTTTTGAAAGAATTGGAGATTTTTATATAAAACACTTTTCCAAGTGTCATTAATATTGGGGTGCAAAAAATTGGGTCTCCACATCTCATGTTCCCAGCCTGTCCTGTCCTCTGCTCTGTGTAAACAGATTTTCAGTAAAATCTCAGCAGAGTCAATCATGGCTTCAGTTTCTCTGAGGAGCAGAATTTAATGTTTTAACAAGATCTGATTATTCCAAACGGTTTACTTTCGTAGACACTTTAAATGAGACATGTGGAATAAAGTGATTTTGACAGAAATATTGCAACGATAATCCCTGGTTTTAGTTTCTACAATATACTGTGTATATTACGGTGCTCTTCAAGAACAGTCTTTTGGGGTTCAGAGGGTTAACTTGTAAAGCTAAAGGGTTTAAAGGCGTTTTACCAGGCTTGAGTGAAGTCTGCAGGTACTTTAAGGTTTTGAACCAGGTTTTAGAGACTTGCACCTTCTCTCGCCTGGACAACAATGATCATGGATTTCTGTAAGAACTCTAACTAATAGTTAAGAGTGAGGGAATGAAAGTAGGATCCTAAAGTGAGGGGTACAAGTCCCCTGCAGTAACTGAACCCTAGTGAGGACTCATGTGTAACTTTGTGTCTGTCTGTAGGTTTGTGGAGACTGTGGAGCTGCAGATCAGCTTGAAAAACTACGACCCCCAGAAGGACAAGCGTTTCTCCGGCACTGTCAGGTTCGACCTTTTACTGTTTCACCCGACCTTTTCCCTGTGTGCTGCCAGCCCTGTCTGAGTATTAAAACAGCCTGCAACATGGCAAATAGCTGCTGAAATTTAACTAAAGTAGAAAACTAAAGTCCAGACAGGCCAGGGGCAGACATGGAGAAGTTCTCTGGGTAGTCTGACTGAGCCGACCCGGCCTCGGCTGGCGGAGGTAAAGCAGACGGACCCCTACCCTGGGTCTTAAAACATGAGGGGAGGCTTCGAGTGGCTGAGCTGAGAAGTTCACGTCCTCGAGCCGACCAATTTACATTATGTAACCAAAGAGGTCAGCTGGACGCCGGCCACGGTGGTGGTATGGGTAAGAATCTTTCTATTACGCAGTAAAATGAGGAAGGTTTCATTTGGGGATGGAAGAGTATTATTTTCAATATGTTATGTTTTTGAGGTTAGGAATGTGCTTGAATTTGAATATTTACCCCTTGAATTATGGTTGATTTTCTACATAATTAGAAATGAAACAATCCCACCATTTCTTGTTGTTCCTTGGCATCTCGGATCCAATTCTTAAATGAGAAAGTAAAAGAACTCAAGGCATTGTTACCAGCATTAAACTTTCATGGTATAATCTGATCATTTTGTTAATGTTTAAACTGTTATTTGCTTGTCATTAAAGGCGATTTGAGTCCTGTTAATCCCAAATAATCTGTCATTATTAATTATCAAAACATGTAATCAAAGTTGATATAAATAGCTGGTGAAGTAAACATAATAAATGGATTGCTGAGAATATAAATTGTCACTTAACTCTTTTTACAATTGCATTTATAGTCACAATTTAGAAGTCATGACAGGCAGCGAGAATCTGGAAATTTGTTTTTGGTTCCTCAAGTGCTTGAATTTTTTGTCCTAAAGCTGTGCAGACCCTGAACAGCTGGTTAAATATAACTTCTCAAAAATGTCGCATTAAATGGTAAGATGACGCTTCAAAATGCGGAAGTTTTCTGCCTTACTTCCATCTGATTCCTCGTGTGTTTGACGTGTGGTTGTGAGCGGCGTCTAACGGCTCTTTTAACCTGCAGGCTGAAGACTCTCCCCAGGCCAAAGTTTTCCGTGTGCGTGCTGGGAGACCAGCAGCATTGCGACGAGGCCAAAGCCGCTGAGCTGCCACACATGGACATCGAGGCTCTCAAGAAGCTCAACAAGAACAAGAAGATGGTGAAGAAGCTCGGTACGAACGAGGCAGCGAGACATACAAGACGTCTGGTCTGTGACGTCCGGCAGGCTTTTTAATTTTCAGTCTTTTTGTTTCCTCTGTAGCCAAGAAGTACGACGCCTTCCTGGCCTCCGAGTCTCTGATCAAGCAGATCCCCCGTATCCTCGGTCCTGGACTTAACAAGGCCGGCAAGTTCCCCTCCCTGCTCACCCACAATGAGAACCTCAACACCAAGGTGGACGAGGTCAAATCCACCATCAAGTTTCAGATGAAGAAGGTACGCTCAGCAGCATTTATATGAAATAAATATCCATCCGCTTCACCGTTAACCCTCTGAACCCCAACAAGTCGTTGCAGGGTGTTTTTTTCGTAAGATATTAAATGTAGATCAATAGGATTCTTTATTTAACCAGGTAATCTCTCTTCCAAGAGCAACCCAGAAGGCAGCATAAATGTTGCTACAACAGACAATACAGAGACAAAATACAGCTGCCACACTGCAAATGAATGAGTACCCTGAACTTAAAATGCAATTAGTTATAATACACAACCGGTGCAGTTTAAATGATTTCAGTAAAATATTTGGACGCAAAAGTACTATTTTTTCGATCCTTTAAAATTAATTTGAACTCCCCGAAAAGTAATCAGCTCTGACAATTTAAGGTCCTTCTGTATATTATTTTATTATATATTTTGTGCAGAATAAAAGTTGAAGGAAAAAACAAGTTTAATGTCTCAAATTATTTTTAAAAAATTGGAATAGATTTTAGATTTACAATTTTTTTTTTTTTGTATTTTTAGTGTTCTTTCAATGAAAACCTACAGTTCAGTCGGGTTGAGAGAGTTAATCTGAACACTGGTAATGTAGAAGAAATGACCTTGATGAATAACGTGTTTCTTTGTTCCGTAGGTGCTCTGTCTGGCCGTGGCTGTCGGACACGTGAAGATGACCGAGGAGGAGCTGGTGTACAACGTCCATCTGGCCGTCAACTTCCTGGTGTCTCTGCTGAAGAAGAACTGGCAGAACGTGCGTGCCCTCTACGTCAAGAGCACCATGGGCAAGCCCCAGCGCCTCTACTAAAGACACATTTTCTACTAATAAAAATGTGGAGTTGCTCCAGAAGTTGACCGTTCTGAGTTTTTCTTTCCTGTCAGATTGAAACTTTGGTTCATAGTTTTTGTCCTGGACATCTCACAGTTAAATTCTTAAATTCTTTGCCAGTACCCTAAAACTCAATGTACAGGCTCACAAGTGCCGAACGATGTACCCAGTGATAGATTCACCCCAGTGTGCATCATTAGAATTGGTTTGTAAGGCGAGTGAGTTATTCAGTGGCACTTTTTCACTGTTTTTGGCATAATGGAGAAATTATTTAGCTTTAGTATAGGCTTTTGACTTGATAAACTTTTTTCCATTAGATGTCTATATGCTCTACTCAATGAGACTTGGAGTCAAAGTCTGCTTTATTGTCAATTCTTCACATGTAGTAGGCATACAAATTAATTTGTTTCTAACTATCCCATGGTGAAGACAGGACATTTCTAACATTTAAAGTAAACTAAAGTGCACAATCACAACAAATGAAGACAAACCTATCCTAACACTAAAGTAGACAAAGTGCACAGTATGTGAAGACATTTTAAAAATGGAGGGAATAGGTCACAGTGTAAATAGAAGTAGTAAAGTTATGTACTAGTTAGTACAGGACAGTCAATATTAGAAGTTTTGTTTTACTTAAGTGCAAATGGCATGGTGTGCAAAAAAATTACTTGGGGGGGGGGGGGGGGGGGGGGTATTTTTTTAAAGCATCCTAACAGCCTGGCGGATAAAGCTGTTGGTGAGTCTGGTGTGTGCAGAGGCTCCTATAACTTCTCCCAGAGGGCAGGGGGCTGAACAGATTGTGTGCGGGTGGCTTGCATCCATCACAACTGTGGTTGCTTTGCGGGCCGCAGTGACGGATACCACTGATGTTCCACCACGAGCAACTTTGACCAAGACAAGAAATACGGATTCTGTCCCAGTCGTGGTGAGTGACAGGATGTGTACAGGTGCATCTCAATTAATTTGAACTAGTGCAGTGCCCGTAGGAAGTATGTATTCATACATTACATGCAACTCCATAAAACACTTTTCATAAGGTACGCACACCATCCAGCACATACACATTGAACATTGATATTCGCTGGAAACTATTTGAATATTATCGAAAATAAAACCTTGTAGCGGACTTTTAAACTTTGAAAGATAGGTAGGCTAAATAGACCTATAGATGGAATGAGTCAGGGTGTGAATCCAGAGTGAATTGTGTTACTGACCAGGTGTAGGCCTATCACACAATGGGGCGGAGCTCCTCTAAAAGGGGTCCGATCAGAAACACGTCCTACGTAAATGATATTTTGAAAAATCTTAAAAATCGAGGATGCACACCTTCGTGCCATGTGCAAGCCACAGACCAAATCTGACTAATGGTCAGAGATATGAACTAGACACACATCCACACACACACACACAGAGACGCTTCTTGCTTTATAGATAGATATGATGGAAAAGTCCATTTCCAGTAGTTCAAGTCAAACAGCCCCAACCAAGTATAAGTCATATAGATGGACATACTTTTCAGAGAACATTTCCATATTGAACACACTTTTTAAAATTGGTCTTTTGTAATATTAAATTTTTTTGAGACACTGAATTTTTAGGTCTTCATTAAATGTAAGCCATAATCATAATTAGAAGATATTAAATAAATGAAGACATGAAATGTTTCATTCTGTGTGTAATGGATCATTATAATGTGTTATTTCCTCTTTTTTAATTGAATTACTGACATAAATAAACTTTTCTATGATATTTTTTTTTGAGATGCACCTGTAAGTGTCTTTCAGGGAGATGAGTGGGGCACCAATGATCCTTCCAGCTGTGCTCATTAGGCGCTTGAAGGGCTTTCCTGTTGTAGTCTGTGCAGCTCCCGCCCCACACAGTGATGCAGGATGCTCTCCATGGTGCTTCGGTAGGATGTGCACATGATGGGTGGTGGTGCACTCGCTAGCTTGAGTTTGTGCAGGAAGTAAAGGCAACGCTGGGCTTTCTTCGCCAGTGATGTGGTGTTGGTGGTCCAGGAGGGGTCCTCACTGATGCGCACCCCAAGGAATTTGGGCTGCATTCCAAAGCCCTTAATGTTCGCCTCCTCTATCCTCTATCCTCGCTTGAACCGGAAGTTCTTTCGCGGGCGCCATCTTTAAGACCGTCCCAAAGCTCTTATTTGTGATCGGAGGATAGAGGATAGAGGATAGAGGAGGCATATCGGAGGAGGCACAAGCGAGGATACACGAGAGAATCCTATGCGGAAGTCTTTTAGCGGTGGCCCCGCCCCCTGACTCGTTGAATAGAGGCAGCAGCTGATCGGACTGATGTTATACATCGCAACATCGCTGTAGTTTGATACCGGAGTGAAGACAGATCACAGATTAAACTAAAGTGTGTCACCACAAGTTTTATATTTTATTTATATGATTCACCATGTAATTAAAATCTGTTTTATTGTGACTCTGAACAACAAAAATTTAAAAAAATCTACATTTATAATAAATTAAGAGAAAGATCGCTCTAGAAGTTATTTTCCTTTTTCCTTTTTTTCCTTTTCGTGATCTGTTTTTTCCACCGTACAGATTTATTATGGATAATATTAAAGTAAAAAAAAAAACAGTAGAGAGTATGAGAGTCTGTCCGTCAGCAAGAAACACTTTTACATTGTTTGTCATTTTCATCAGTACCACGCGAGGCTGATCATTACTGAGTGACATAATTTACATTTTACCTTAATCATCTAACCTAATATAATATTGGCCGGTGTTCAGCGGACACAATCATGTTCTGGGATATTAAATAATTAATTCATCACCAGGATCGTCTACTACGACGGCGTATTAGGGCAATATATGAAAAAAATAAAAAAATAAATAGGAACCCAGGGGAGAGGGACCCAGCCACCATGGCATGATGAAAAACAGATAACATGAGGTGATGTTATGACATCACCACATTTCATTCCTTTCTACCTGCGGGATGTCTCTTCTTCTCCATCACTCGCTCTGTTTAAGGTGTTTTATCAGAATGATCCGACTGACGCTCCCCTCCTCGCGTTCACACGGAGCGATCTCTTTCAGACCTCCTCTGCTTCTTGTTGACAGTTACAGTGTGTAACGTTCGTCTAAACTTATTTCACAGCAGCAGGTGTATTGTTCCCAGCCTTCATTCCTCACGGTCATCCTCATGTGATGCGTCTTTACGCTGCCATGGAGCCGGGTTTATGGAATCTTTATTCATCTTTTTGAAGTGTGTGTGTGTGTGTGTGTGTGTGTGTGTGTCTGTGTGTGTGTCTGTGTGTGTGTATGTGTGTGGCACCGGACGGACCCAGTGAGGCATGGACCAGTATTACCCCCCTCCCCCGGGTCCGTATTTTTTTTCATACTTGGCCCTAATAGTTGTCCTAATACAGCAGCAAATAATAATTAATAAATTATATAAAGGCATTCCCGTGACCCTGAGCTGGACACAGTTCACAGTATAAATACACAATGGAGGTTGTTATTCATGTGCAGGTGTTTGTTAAACAGAGAAAACACTTATTATTATTATTATTATTATTATTATTATTATTATTATTATTATTAGTGCATGTCTCCAGCTGTTAAAGAGACTGACAGCTGATCCAGCTGTGATCCGCTGCCGCCGTCATTAGAAACGGACGTCGCTTCACGTGACGCTCCGGAGGGACGGACGTCCCATTTGTCTTAAATAGTTTCCCCTCTCCTCGCTTCCCTCACTTGCGTCTCTCCATGCATCCCCGGTGGGCGGGACTAAGACGCAAGTGAACGGCGCAAGTGAGGGACGCATAGATGCGAAATAAGGGCTTTGGCATGCAGCCTTGGTGCTGCTCACTCTCCACCACAGCACCATTGATGGTCAGTGGCAGGTGTTGGGCGGGGCCTCTCTGGAAGTTGACAACAATCTCCTTGGTCTTGCTGACATTCAGTAGGAGATTGTTTTTTCTGCACCACGTGGTCAGAAGGTGGACCTCCTTTCTGTAGTGAGTCTCGTCGACCTTGGTGATGAGACCCACCAAAGGTATTATGAGAGTTTTATTGACTAGTAGCAGATGATGAAGCTGCTTTATGGGAAGGAATCAAGCTTGTGGGCAAACTGGTTGGGATCAAATCCAGGTGAGAGCTTTAGAATAAACTGGAATACAGAAGTTAAGTGATCGAGAACACAAAACTGGTGCTGAAGCAATGTTCAGGCTGTCAGGGGTTGAAGTGGAAGAGGTTGCAGGTGTGCAGCTCAGAGCAAGTGAAACAGTTTGGTATTAATCAGGTGCTGGAACTAGAAAACAACTCCTTAACAATCCCAACCTCAGTGTTTCAAAATAAACATTTTATTCGAATCATTGACTCCCTGACCATTGGAATACTGCAAATAATTGCCAAAAATAGACTTATCATGAAAGAAACTGTAAAAATAGGCATTATTGTCATAATTTTAACTTTCTGATGGTCCATGAACGGATCATCGGTTACACAAGTTAGTTAGAAAAAGTAAAACATTAAATTCTGCTCCTCAGAGACACTGTGGAGACATGATTGATTCTGCTGAGACCAACGGTCATGTGACAAATATTCACTGAAAATCTGTTTACACAGAGCACAGAGGAGTGGACAGGAGAGGCTGTTTACACAGAACAGAGAGGAGAGGAGAGGAGAGGCTGCAAACATGACAATACTTAAAAATGTTCAATATTTGGAGAAAAATTTTAAAAAAAACTTTTTTTTTTTTCTTTACTTACTTACTTTTTTTCTGATTTCTGTCATTCTAACGGTGTTTTTCTACACAAAGACATGTTTGAGTTGTTCCCACTTCTAGCCATGATTGTGCTGATTCCACAGAGCTGCAGGACTTATAGATTTATATAGATTTTATACATTGCAGTGAAATACAAGGACACAGAGAGGAGAATGTAAAAAGAGCAAAAAAAACTCCCTGAAACAGCTCGTTGGGTTTCAGAGGGTTAAAATGCTAAACATGAATGGATATTTGTTTATATGAGCAGGACTTATGTTGGTTTGAATATTTATTTGTGGAAGTGGAAAATAATAATATATGGTTGTATGGCAGTTTTTTGTCTTATTATTCTAAAAAGCACATTTTAGTGTTAATAGAGTATTCATATATGTACATATGTATATTTTTGAAGTGAGGCACAGGTTCAGCCTGAATCAGAAAGCACTATTAGAGCCTGTACAGACTTTTGTTTGCAGTTATGATATTTGCGAGCACAAAATCAATGCAATATTATTAGATATTCCCTGTAGCTTTGTCTGAAGTGTTAGAAACCACACGTTCAAAGGACAGGGAGAGTGATGGAAAGAGCTCCATTTGATTTATTCTCCTGATGGTGCAGAAGAGGATCAGGGCCAGGTAGGAGAGAAAGATAATGAAAGGAGGGGAAAAAAGAGAAAAAAGTCACTTTTTGAGTTGGTAAAGTAGACTGTGAGGTACAACCTGATTCTCCTCAATACGTCTAATATATGTCTAAAAACGTCACATTAATTACATAAAAGTAGATTTTATCAAAACAATAGTTGAAGCTGCTTCTCACAAGAATATCTAATTTATATGTTGGGGATTTTAGTTCTACTTCACCCTTAAACATTGTGGTAATTGATCAGTTTATTACATGAAAATCAGCTTGTTCTGATGACACATGCACTATTGCAAAGCACACTGCACAACTTGCACTTAAAGAATTATACTTATATAAATCATCAATTATATTTATACCTGTACCTGCCTCTCTCCTGCAAAACCATACATTTACAAACATGTCTTGATTATTATAAATATATAAATATTAAATTATTATTATTATTATTATACATTTATTTATTATTTGTATCCTTTTTTAAATCCTATTTCTCTTACTTCGGTCTATTCTGGCATCTGACAGACAACAAAGTAAGATTTTCATTGTGCAAGGAATCTTGTTTTCATCGTGTATATGACAATAAACTTTGAATTGAATTGGAATTGATTATTGACACGGGAACAACCGATCTGTGAATATCTTTCCAACTTTACCGAACACAAAAAGTTCACTTAATACTCAACATTTTTACTTTTTTCTTGAAGTGCATGATGAAAAAAGAAAATCCTTTTGTTATTTTTTCCTCCTACCTGGCCCCGGTCCTCCTCTGTACCAGCATTTATTGGCTGAGGATGAAGTCGCAGCAGCAGTGGCGGGTCTAGACAAGTTTTACTGTGGGGGCCAAGGAGGGGCCAGTGTTTAATCAGAGGGGCACATTAGCACATGAAAAAATGGCAAAGATGATATTCAAGCATTCAAAATCTTTGAATGTCTGGAAAAAGACACAAAATGACCAAAAAAGACACAAAATGAGAAGACAGAATAACAAAAAAAACCCCACAGAAGACATAAAAATGACAAAAAAAGACACAAAATAACTAAAAAAAGACACATAAATGACACCAAATGACAAAAAAGACACAAAATGACAAAAAAAAGACACAAAATGAGAAGACAGAATAACCAAAAAATAAAACCCACAGAAGACATAAAAATGACAAAAAAAGACACAAAATGACCAAAAAAAGACACAAAATGACCAAAAAACAGACACAAAAAAGATACATAAATGACACCAATGACAAAAAAGACACACAATAACTTAAAAAGACACAACAACAGACACAAAATTACCAAAAAAAGACACAAATGACCAAAAAAGACACAAAATGACTTACAAAGACACGTAAAGACATGAAAAGGGATCAAAAATGGACAAAATAGACCTTTAAGACTCCATAGAGTTAAACTATTATACAATGTAACATTCTGGGTTCCTTTTGTGTACAATGACATATTGTTTGAACAAAAAAAAGGTTAGAATTGTTCCATTGTTATAAATTGATCATTTTATTATTAATTTGACACAGGGGCCACAGCAGGGGCCAAAGGCTTCTTCACTGGGGCAGGGGCCCCTGTAGGCCCCTGTGTAGAACCACCACTGCGCAGCAGCAGGTCCAGGCTCGGCTTCCCATGAGCCTCTTGGGGCGGTGTGTTTGACTGTGGATCTCTTAATAGGATTATCTATTCTCAGTGCAGGAGGAAAGGCCGATGGGAGACATGAACCAGACACGGACAGGAACTTCTGACAATATGTTTGTGTTTCTTCTTACGTGAAACATTGCATGCTGCCTGTGGGGAGGATTTGAATAATCTGGAGACATTTATATTATTCCTGTGAGAGATGGCTGCTCAGGTGAGTGAACTATAACCGACCAGCTGATTAACACTTTCCTGGCTGTTTGGTCGGTCAAAGAGGTCAATGTTTCTGAACTGCTTTCAGCCTGATGCAGAGACCAACAGCTGCACCATGGCCGACAGTGAGGACAGCGACGAAGGTAACAGCTTTAAAATGTTCAGTAACGCTTTATATTAAGGTCCTTGTAATAACCATTAATTAACAAGTAATGAGGCCCTTGTAAGTCCTTACAAGATGCTTATTAACATTACTGTGTGTTTATAAGCCTATATACATGTTAATAATGGCATTATAATACAGCTAATAGCAGGCTATACAAGATTTATAATAAGAACATTAATAAAAGCCTCATGAGTATCTTCATAATAGCATTACAAACACCCATAACCCACCCATTATGTCTTTGCCATGCCTTTATTAATCTTTTGTTTGCTTATTGATATTAAAATATACTTTATTGCTCATCTATTATAAGTTAACGATGCACTTGTTAACAGTTAACTACACTGTAAAACCCAACTTATTGTTTCAACTTAAATATTTGAATGTCAATGCTGCGAAATAATTTTATGTCAGGACAACAAGGGAAAAGAAGTTACCTCAAATGATTCTTGCTATTTGACTCAATGTTTTAGGTTAAAATTACTTTTTGCACAAATCATGTTGTATTGAAAAGGAAAATTTTGTTATAATAACAAACAAGCAACATTGGGTTTTACAGTGTATGCTTTTTGCAGCTAAAGGGATCTAAAGCGAGAACAATGCCATATTACTTGTTAATTAATGGTTATTACAAGGACCTTAATATAAAGCGTTACCAAATGTTCTTTACAAGTCCAAAAAATAAAACACAAGTATCAACTCTTAAACTGTGTTGTGTTGCAGAAAGCAGCCAGGAGGAGGCGCCGGTCACCAGCTGGAACGAGCTGTCCATCATAGAGCGAGTCGGCTTCAACAGGTGTCACAGGAATATTCAGATTTATATTTAAATAATTTATTCAGTCTGACTTTAACTTTAACTCTCTTGTTTTCTGACAGTGTGGAGATGTCAGAGAAAGATCTGGAGGTAAGCTGGACATCATATACCATATTTCAGGCTGGTTATAATCATAATAAAAAGAGGGTTAAAAGTTTTTATTTATTTTACAGATCATTTATTTAAAAATACAGATAATAAAATTTATATTTTAAATAATAATAAATAAATATATCTGTAGAATTTTTTTTTAATTTTTTTTTTTACTTTACTATGACAGTAAGTGTTTGGCACATTTTGCTTCTTTTTAAATTAAATTTAAAGTTTTTCTGTAAAATGTTTTTTAAAAAGTTGCCTTAATTTTACATTCAGCAATATGATGTGTATTTTTGTATTTTTTTCAATACATAGATTTCACTGTAATTTACCATTCAAGATGATTACGATTTGTATAATATTGTAAAAATAAAATAAAATAAAAAAATGTATACTGTCCCCTTATATTAACTTACAAATTTGACTTTCTCTTCTTTAATTCAAGTAATTTACCTTTTTTTTATTTTATAATAACACAGTTATAATGACAGTAATCATAAAACAAAAAAAGAATTTTATATTTCTAACAGGGTCTGGTTAATTTATATTTTGGCAACGTTTTAAATGAGACAGAAATATCACAATTTTAAGCTTCGTTTTAGTTCTATGATAAACTGTATTATTGGCGATTTTTCAAAGAAAACATACATTTCAAATACATTCAGTTCAGAGGGTTAATATCCATGCAGCAGACAAAAATCTCTATATTTTATTATCGTTTCAACCATAAAGAAAACAGCTTTAAGGTAGAGGTGGGGGAAAAAAACGATACAGCATAGTATCGCGATATTTTGCATGGCAATATTATAGCGATTCATGGCGCCAAGTATCGATATTTAGTGCTCCAACTACGAAAAACAGCGGGCTCACTATTAGGAATATACTAGAGATACTGGTACCATATGAAACTAGAAGATGTAAGGAATCTATAGGCACCATGTTATCGTGTTGGGAAGTTGTCGACATAACCCTGCAAAGTTCGGCTTTTCTTATGTTTCATGGTGATTTTCAGAGCGGTCATGTGAACTCTGACGTCATGCTATCTCAATAAAATCGTCTCTCTGGTTCCCACAAGTCTCCTCTTCACATACATGGCTGCCTCCCAATTCAGAACTGACAATTTTCTGTTATTTGACAAAACAATTCTTGATTGAATTGAATTTTGTAGACACAAAATGCAGTTAACCTTCCCCTTGTGTTCGGTTATTATTACTTATTCTGCTTTTCATTTCATATTTGTTCTATTTTATTTCTATTTTTTTTTAAAAAAGAAGTAAATATATAGAGGTCAAAATTGACCCACCATAGATGTTAATAATATTACATTTTTAAAAAATAAATAAAGCAAATTTATTTGAGAGATGTCTTCCTATACCCCTCAGTAATAGTCAGGTAACATAATGACGTTTTATTTATTTATATAATTCTCTTGAGGTTCATTTAACCATTTTTAAAATTGAAATGAGGGGTTTGCTGTCAAAAGAAAAGCCCACACCAAAAATATTAAAACTAATCTTTTCATGGATTAGGAATTCTAACAAGATAACCAAGAGGTAAGAAACAAATTGGATGATAAATAATTGTTTTGAGGGTATTTTATGAATCATTTAATTCAGGGATGGTAACAGAAAGCTAACTTAAGAGGAAGGTTAAACAGTTAAATCACAATATATTGTATCGCAATACTCACCATATCGCAAATCGCAATAAAATCGTATCGTGAAGTGTCGGGATAATACCGCATCGTGATTGTCTCCTCTGACTGAAAGCCTGCTGTTGTCTCAGACGGCCTTCTCCCAGATCACGCTGGCCTTCCGCTGCGACCAGTACACCCTGAAGCAGCGTCTGCAGGCGGAGGAGCACGCCCGCAACCTGGCCGAGGAGAATGTGCAGCTGGAGCTGAGCCGAGGCCGGGAGACGCTGGAGGTGCAGTAAAAGACACACAATGTGAAATAAGCTCTGAAGGCGCCACCAGAGAGCAGGTGCACATGTGTGTGTGTGTATGTGTGTGTGTGTGTGTGCGTGTTTCAGGCGCTGAAGGGCCTGTGTCTGGACAGTAAGCGCAGTAAGATCCTGCAGAAGCTGCAGCTGTCTCTGGACATCCTCGGGGGGACTGTGGAGAGAATCTCCAACACGGCGGAGGTGCTCGGCGCTGTACACCAGGTACACCGAGGCTCCTGTCATCCTCTTTTATTTTCCAATCAGCACAATCATGGCTAAGTGGAAACAACCCTAACATGTCTTTTGTGCAAAATAACACAGTCAGAAAGACAGAAATCAGAAAAAACAAAAAAACACAAGTTGAATCTCTCTGATTAATCATTTTTTAAAATTGGAATTAAATAGAATTTATATCTACAACACTTTTCCAAGTGTCACAAATGTTGGGGGGAAATTGTGTCTCCACATGCTATAAATATTGAACTATTTACATTTTACAACCAGAAATTGGGTACCAGAATAACTGCAGAGAGTCACAAAATGAGAGAAATTATACAAGTAGATTTCTTATAAATTATAAATATGTTGAGCTTTTCTAACTTATCGCTGATTTCTGATGTTTCCTTGTGAAAAAATGAATATTTTCACTTTATTAATCCTTAAGATATCCTGCAAATTAAACTGGAAAACGCAGTATTAGGTTGAGTGATGGGGAAGCACTGACGATATTCACAATTAGTTCAATCAGAAATTTTAAATGCACATCATTAAAGTCCATTAATGGACTAGTTTGGATGTATTGAAGTGGGGTGTATGAGGCACAGATCCATAGTTTATTGCCTACAGTAGAGATAAAAACTGATCCTTTAAAACATTAAACTAACAAACTAACTGATCGAGCCTCCTGTGCTACTGTGAGGTGTTTTTGTGAATGGGGTTTGGTGCATATACATCAACCAAGCTGACAAACTAAATCTCTCTTTATTTGTCCATTACAGTGCCTCAATGATGATCTATAACATGTTGTTATTGCACATTAAAGCTGTTAAAAACAGACACTTTTTTGTTTGTTTTACATGATATTTCTATGTCTCTTGCAGGAGGCTCGGGTGAGCCGTGCGGTGGAGCTCATGGTGGCTCACGTGGAGAATCTGAGGAGACGACAGGACAGAAACTCAGCAGAGCTGGAGGAGGCCAAGAAGACGCTGCAGCAGCAGAACCCCGAGCCGCGAGTGTCACCAGGTCTCTCATACTGTCTCATGACCCGTTCTGCTGCAATGTGCAACATCTGACTGACTCTCTTGTTCCAGATCCAGAGGAAAGTGACGGCAGAAAGAGAAGCTCCCTGCAGGTATGCAGATGTTTCTCTTATTGCACCGTCTGATACGGGTACAGCTGCTTTTCCACCACTTCAACCTGTATTTATCTTCTTTCAGAACACCGGCCGCCGCCGAGTCAGCATGTCCTTAATCCAGGTAAATAGGTTTCTGTAGCAGACTTTCATTAACCCTCTGAACCCCAACGAGCTGTTTCAGGGTGTTTTTTGCTCTTTTTACATTTTACTCACTGTGTCCTTGTATTTCACTACAACATATAAAATCTCTATAAATCTATAAGTCCTGCATCTCTATGGAATCAGCACAATCAAAAACTCAAACATGTCTATGTGCAGAATAACACAGTTAGAATGACAGAAATCATTTAAAAAAGTGGAATTCCTCTCATAAACTTTTTTTTATTTTTTGAAATTGGAATAAAAAATAATTTATATATTCAGCACTTTTCCAAGTGCCCACAAGTGTCATAAATATATATTTTTTAAACTCTACATATTCTAACATATTCTACAGTATTGTCATGTTTTCCAGCCTCTCCTGTCCTCTCCTCTCTGCTCTGTGTAAACAGCCTCACACAAATATCAACATTTTAAGTTTTGGTCACTTTTTCCAAACAGAAACTTTCGCAACTTATGATCTGTTCAAAGACCGTATGAAAGTTCAAATTTAGATGATAATGCCTGTTTTTACAGTTTCTTTCTGCGATAAACTGTAATTTTGGCGATTTTTTCAAGAAATCATGAGTTTCAGGGGTTCAGAGGGTGAAAGGTGTTTTCATCCAGAAACCAGAATAAGTGTCTCCTTCCAGCCTCTGCAGGAGAAGATAAAGAGAGAGCTGACTCAGCGAGCCGCTCCTTGCAGGTCCTTCAGCAAGGATTCCTTCCTTGACAACTCGTCTCCGCCCTTCACCTGCGAGTCCTGCAGCTCTGCCACCACCAGGGACGACGAATACTCACTGGACAACAGGTCAACAAGAAACTCAAAGATCACGCTTTAAACAGTAAGTGTACATTGTCTGATTTTCTCCATGTGTGTTTTCAGGCCTGTGGATCCAGATGAAGCTCTGTCAGAGGCTCCAGCTGCTCCTCCACCTCCGAGCCCAAAGCCAGAGTGCCTCCCGCCAAAACAACCAGCCACCAGAAAGACATCAAACAAAGAGTATGGAGACACAAACACAAACACCACATTATACCATAGCCTGCAGTTAAACACCAAATCTTCTCTAGAACAATCAGTTCTTTTACAAGAACCCTCTGAACTGGCTGGGGGGGGGTTGAAACATGTTTTCTTTAAAAGATTACCAAAAATGTACCGTTTATCGTAGAAAGAAACTGTAAAAACAGGAATTATCTTTGGAATTTGAACTTTCTGACAGTCCTTGAACGGATCATAGGTTATGAAAGTTCCTGTTAGAAAAAGTGACCAAAACTAAGCTTAAAATGTTGATATTTGTGTCAGAATCTCTTTATTCAGATCGTGTTAAAAACATTAAATTCTGCTCCTCAGAAGACATGATTGATTCTGCTGAGACCAACGGTCACGTGACAAATATTCACTGAAAATCTGTTTACACATAGCCGAGAGGAGAGGACAGGAGAGGCTTTTTACACAGAGCAGAGAGGCAGTTGATACATAAAATTCCATTTCATTCAAATATTTAAAAAAGAATTGATCAGAAACTTTCTTTTTTTCCCCCTGATTTCTGTCCTTCTAACTGTGTTATTCTGCACATAGACATGTTTGAGTTGTTCCCACTTCTAGCCATGGTTGTGCTGATTCCATAGAGCTGCAGGATTTATAGATTTATATAGATTTTATATATTGTAGTGAAATACAAGGACATAGAGAGTAAAATTGAAAAAGAGCAAAAAAACGCTCTGAAACAGCTCATTTTGGGTTCAGAGGGTTAATCGTGTGTAAATATTTTAATCTCTATATTCTGTGACTGAAATGATTTTGACGTATTAAACAGCAAGTCCTGTGTGTGATGTGACTCTGTGTTTCAGTTCTCCTCTGGAAAGTCTGCGACAGAGACACAAGAGCAAAGCTGCACTATCGAAGAAAAAAGCAGACAAGGAGAAAAGGACTATGAATATTTACAGACGGCTTTCTGCGAACATGTGAGTCAACATTTGTTTGAAAAGTGATGAATCTCTGTCTGGATGAAAGCTGGCTGACGGTCTCTGTCCTCAGGTGTAGCTCTCTGTGGAGACGTCGTCCTCCGCCCCTCTGGCTGCATCGCTGCCGCTGGGCGCTGCTCGCCACCTACCTGCTGGTGCTCCTCTGTGTCGCCACGTTCACTTACGTCCTGTGGAAGCTCCAGAACGAAGAGCTTGAGCCCTGAACGCACTGCCAGCTCAATCACCTCTATCACCTCTATCACTGTTTGTTGATGAATATAAAACATTTTATCTTTTGAAATACTTTCTAGTGTTTTATCTCAGAAAATACCTTCTGAAAAGCAGCGGTGAAAGAAGTATTCAGATCCTTTACTGAAGTAAAAGTACAAAAGTATCAGCATCAAAATGAACTTAAAGTATCAAAAGTAAAAGTACTCGCTCAGAATCGACCCACTCAGATTGTTTTATATATTCTAAATATATTATTGTTGATGCATTTATGTAAGCCCCAACAGGGCATTTCAGGGCGTTTTTTGCTCTATGTACATTTTACTCACTGTGTCCTTGTATTTCACTGCAATATATAAAATCTATATGAATCTATAAGTCCTGCAGCTCTATGGAATCAGCACAATCATGACTAGAAGTGGGAACAACTCAAACATGTCTTTGTACAGAATAACACAGTTAGAATGACAGAAATCATAAAAAAGAGAAAAACAAGTTGAATTCTCTGAAAAATATATTTTTTAAAATTGGAATGAAATGGAATTTATATACAAACACTTTTAAAAGTGCCCATAAGTGTCATAAATATTGGGAAAAATACTGAAGTATTGTCATATTGTTTTTCAGCCTTTCCTGTCCTCTCCTCTCTGCTCTGTGTAAATAGATTTTCAGTGAATATTTGTCACGTGACTGTTGCTCTCAGCAGAATCAATCATGTCTTCACAGTGTCTCTGAGGAGCAGAATTTAATGTTTTTATCAGGATCTGGTTAGTGCAAACACTTTATTTTAAATGACACATGTAGAATAAAGAGATTCTGACACAAATATCAACATTTTATCACAAGTTTTGTCACTTTTTATAACAGAAGCTTTCAAAAACCTATGATCCGTTCAAAAACTGTCGGAAAGTTTAGATCCAGATAATAATGCCTGTTTTTACAGTTTCTTTCTATGATAAACTGTATTTGTGGTGATTCTTTAAAGAAAACATTTTAATCCCACTAGTGGGGTCAGAGGGTTAAGGTAATTCCTTTAATCCTTGTCAAAGAAAATATTTGGTATTTACACAGTCAAAATGATGTTGAGCAGCATTTCACTGTTAGGTAGGGCTCATTTTAACTATTTAATATACTTTATGTGGTTTAATTTATAAACATGCATAATTATTTTAAATTTATCATGTTTTTCATGTTACACCCTGGCCTAAAAAGTAACTAAATCTGTCAGCTAAATGTTGCTACATACAAACAAATCCACAAGCTTCACTTTCAGCTGAGTTGTTTTTATTATAAATATACAAAACATATCAAAACTGATACAATCACTTGGTTAGTAAGAAAACTCCATACTGCAGTGAAAACATTTATCAAACCACCGTCCAAGGCCTCAGTGATTCATTATCAACAGTAAATAGCAAACGTTAAGGTTCAGCTCACTTCACATCATGGCTAGATGTTATATTTTAACTATTTATATATATGTAAAGAAAGGTGTAACATGTTAGTAAGAAGTCTTCATGTTGCAGGGGGGAAACATAAATAAAGTATAACATAAAATATTATATTAGGAATGGGGAATTTGAAAACTACTGTAGATGGATTTCATGTGCAAAATGTGTTCCAGACACAAAGAAGTTCTTGAAACCACAAATCTGTCGTATGAACCTAAATTCACCTCAGGAACTTTAGAAACATCTGTTAGAAAACAATTTAAAATAAATAAACTGGCATAGCACCTTACATTAAGTTTTAAATTAAAAGACGAGAGAGAAATGTGCTCAGCGGGGGGGTCTCACAGAGAGAGAATAATAAATACAGAGAGGATATTATAAATACACTCAGAGCTCTCAGTCACACCTGGCTCACGATCTCAGCGTCCTTAGCAATGAACCACTGCACCGGAGTCCCGTCTGCAGCGCGCTGGAGGACCAAGTTACCCGATGCCTGCAGAAAAAAGTAATGAAATCAGTGTTCGTCTCATGCATCCTGCACATTAATATATCATTGATCTGATAGAATAACTTGACTCATAGTTTTGGTCATTTTCCAAGAAAAAAGGCGACAGTTACAGCTTCTAAAATGCGAGAATTTGTTTGGTGTCTTTAACTTTTATCACTTTTTCAGTAATTTCCCAGTTTGGGATCAATGACGTCTGTCTCCCTCTCTGTCTGTCTGTCTTTCCTCTTGTCTGTCTGTCTGTCCTCCTGTCTGTCCGTCTGCCTGTCTGCCTGCCTGTCTGTCTGTCTGTCTCCCTCTCTGTCTATCTGTCTGTCCTCCTGTCTGTCTGTCTCTTTGTCCTCCTCTCTGTCTGTCTGTGTGTCTGTCTGTCTGTCTGTCTCTTTGTCCTCCTCTCTGTCTGTCTGTCTGTCTCTTTGTCCTCCTCTCTGTCTGTCTGTCTGTCTGTCTGTTTGTCTGTCTGTCTGTCTGTCTGTCTCTCCGTCTGCCTATCTAGCATGTTTTCCTCCCTGCCTTAGACTCTTGCCCCAGTGGACCAGTGCTGACCTGGTTGAAGGGGGGCAGGTGGGGGGAGGTGGGGCTCATCACGCTCTGCTTCTGCAGCTGGTTCCTCTGGTGCCAGGACTTCAGCTCCTCAGACACCATCTCCCGCGGCATCAGCCGGATGGCGTGGTTGGGGTACTCCTTCAGCGAGGGCGTCCGCACCAACCTGGTGTAGGGAGGGGGGGCCTTCAGGATCCCCCTCGGGGACAGCGCTCCCTCCTGCAGTTGTCCCTGCTGGGGGGTAGGGGACAGTAGGCACTTCCCCATGTCCTGCTCCTGAGGGGACAGCGGGCCGTCCTCTGCCAGCGTCGTCACGTAGCCGGGGCTGTTGTTCTTGTGTGGGCCGGCGAAGCTGGCGAGCCCTTTCTTCTGTGCTCCGAAGTGGAAACCGTAAGGCGGCGGGTGGAGCTTGGGGATCTCGGTGGGTCTGTCCCTGCCAGGAGAGCTGATGTAGGAGGAGGACGAGTGCTCCGAGCTGCTGTCCTCTGAGCTGGACTGGTAAGGCCGCAGCGGGGAGAACTCCGGAGAACGCAGCATGAAGTCGGCAGCGCAGCGCCGCTGGGGCAGCCGGGCTCGCCCTCGATTCTCTGAGCTGAGGCGCTCCACGTCAGCAGCCGGCTTAGTTTTGGGAAGTCTGAGGAGACATATGATGAGAAATTATGAATTTATAATACAGATATTGTAGGGCATTCAGAACCTCTAACTGATGTAATCTTATTTTGATTCTTTTCAGGGCAGAGTCACGTGTCTTAAATACAGAACCTATGTTTCTATAACTAATACATTTTTATTATTTTTTTATTATTATTTATTTATTATATTATGGGTTTTTTTTAATGTATATTTATTTATTTTTCTTTTCTTTTTATTATTTGTATTTTCTTTGTTATTTTTTATCTATTTATTTATATTTATTTATTGGACTTTTATTTTATTATTATTATGGATACTATTAGTATTTAACATATCCTTTTTATATGGATTATTTATTTATATTATTTATATCCTTTGTTATTGTTATTACTGTTACTACTACTTTATATATATATACACATACATTTTATTTTTATTATTTTATATTCATTTATTTTATATTTATTATCATTGTTATTATTATTATTACGTATTATCTTGTGTTTTATTATTTGTGCGGTCTTGTATGTCATGTTAGTCTGTTTTTTTTGTGTTTGTTGAAATGTTTGGGTTGACAATTCTCTATATGCAAACTCATTTTTTTTGTATTTTGATATCTTTTCTTTGTATTAATGGACTGGCTCCTTTACACATTTGTATGGAAGTGGGGAAAAAACGAAAACCTCAAACAACTCGAGCTGCTTGTACTCAAAACAGAGGAACTATGAGGACAAAATTCAAAATAATCGTTCATTAATCGTAATGGAGGTAAAATGTTCAATTAATGGTGATATTGATCTGAGGTTGTGTCGTCCAGCACTAATATGTTGTTATGCTGTTTGTGCGTTAGTGTCTGAATCTTTGGATGTGACGTCGTGCGTACCTGAAGGACTGGGAGTATTGCCGGCGGACGTGCAGCTCCGGGGTGGAGGGAGCGCTGGTGGAGTGGTTCTGACGCAGGGCAGCGTTCTTTATGAACTGAGACAGAGGGATGATGCTCTCTGACAGCTGGGCTCCTGCTGGACTGCTGCACACAAGAGAGACAGAGAGAAAAAATATGAGATAAGAAATAGATCCTGTGAGACATAAACACTGGTATGGCACCGCTGTACTCAGCTCAACTCCAAAAGGGTCGCCAAATATACACCATTTATCATAGAAAGAAACTGTAAAAACAGGCGTTATCATCGGAATCTGAACTTTCCAACAGTCCTTGAACAAATCATGGGTTACAAAAGTTTCCGTTAGAAAAAGTGACCAAAACAAAGCTTAAAATTGTGATATTTCTGTCAGATTGATTCTGCTGAGACCAACGGTCACGTGACAAATATTCACATATATTATATGTCTCTCAGATATATTCATATCAGAGAGGAGAGGACAGGAGAGGCTGTTTACACAGAGCAGAGAGAACAGAGGCTAGAAACATGATAAAACTTCAATATGTACAATATGTGGCGACACAATTTTTTCCCTCAATATTTGTGACACTTGTGGTGTGTTTGTAAAAAAAGTTATCAGAAATTTGTCTTTTTTTCTGATTTCTGTCATTCTAACTGTGTTATTCTGCTCAAAGACATGTTTGAGTTGTTCCCACTTCTAGCAATGATTGTGCTGATTCCATAGAGCTGCAGGACTTATAGATTCATATAGATTGTATATGTTGCAGTGACATAAAGGAAAGGTATCTGGTACTAACGGTGGAGTGGAGCAGGACGTGCAGTGATTCCGCCTGTTGGAAACAGAGTGGAACATCGACTCCTACCTTGACCTGCTGCTGCATGAAGACTGACAGTTTGTGTTCTTCTGGTACGGCTGATCCAGGCTGGACTCTTTCCACGGTGAGTTCTGGATGGGAGAGCGCTCATACTTCACGCTGAGCTGACTGGATGACTGGAGGCTGCTGACTGACAGCTGCAGGGGGTCCGAGTAGGAAGAGCCCAGCACCGGAGGAGAGAGAGGGCTGGACGAGTCCACGTCTGCAGAGGAAAACACAGACCATCAAACACCATCCTTCTGATTCAGGCTTCTTCAGGCTTCTACATGTCTAAATCCAAGTTGATAAGTATAAATGTACTCACCATCATCCAGGGCCACCACGTCAGACAGAGAGCTGTCATCAGACAGGCACAGATCTGCACAAATACAGCAAGCGTGTTAAAGTGGCATCAGCCTGAGCTCTGACTCTTTACATGGGACACACTTCGTTTTGAGACAGAGGAGGGATGCAAACCTTTAGACTTTTGGCAGCAAGTAAAAAGTCATCGCAATCAAAAGTTTGGACGAAGAGAAAGGTGGATCTTTAACCTTTTGTTTTGATGCTCTCAAACACATTAAGAAGGCAAGAAATCAAGCTCTATGTAGCATATTCTCACATGTTTTTATGAGATGTATGCTTTGTTGTGGCATTATTATATATTGTTATTGTGCATCGAGTGTTTTGGGTTTTTTCCCCACTTTTTGTAACTCCTCAAAAAAAGTTTGGAAACGTATTACTTTGGTCAATTATTTCTCCCATTTAATAATACCAATTGGTGTTGTAATTTATATCGTTGGACAGCCCAATTAGTCACCTTGACAACCAGGTACAACTTTTAAAGATTGTGCATTTGTGGAATGAGTAACACAGCTAAATGTGTCCGTAGTGTCCAAAACAAAATGTGCCAAAATTCCCTGCAGCATTCTCCCGTTGGTGTTCATTCTTTTTTAAGTGCTGCAGGTGTGAGACCTGATTGGCACCTAAAAATGTGGCCAGGTTGGTGACCAGCATGAGGAGGAGGTGTTGTTTTTTCTTATTACTTTGGGAGACTGCAATCGGTCAATCCACTAAGCAACTCAAAACAAGAGTGAACACCAACTGGAGAATATTGCAGGGAATTTAGGCACATTTTTCAGGGAGCTATGGACACATGTTTCTCATTCCACAGAAGCACAATGTACCTCGTTGTAAAGATGACTACTCAGGCTGTCCAACAATATATAATACAATAAGTATTATTAAAGTGGAGAAATAATTGACCAAAATAACGTTTCCAGACTTTTTTTTTTGAGGATTTTATCACTGTTGGCAACTTGGAAGCCGGCATTATAGATTGCATTATCACAGAATCCAGCTCGGAGGGAGAAAAAGAACCTGCAGCACGGCTTTCTTTACCTTCTGTGTGTTCATGGGTGCAGTGCAGAGTCCGGCCTGCAGAGGGCAGCAGTGACACTAACCTTTGCTCTGGTTGTTGGAGACGCTAATGCACGGGGAGTTGCACTCGCTCTTGACGCGCTGCTGGAACACAGCCTCCTGCAGGTCCTTCACCTTCTTCTCCTCCCTCTTGCACTGCTGCAGCCGGCTCTTCTTCTGTGGTTTGCTGAGGTTGCCCTCCAGGGAGAGTTTGCGGGCCGCCTCGTAAATCTGCCGCTGAAGAGCCAAGTCGGTTTCAAGCACTTGCAGCTCAGAGTCCTAGAGTAAGACACGAATAATGACATTTAGTTTGAGCTGAATGCTTGTAATGCCTGTTGTTAGATGCAGACTGAGGCCCGTACCTGTTTGTCCAGGTGGATCAGACCCTCGTCGAGCTTGAAGGAAGCTCCGATCCTCCTCCTGATCCGGGGCAGCTTCTCCTCGGGCATCAGAGGATAGTCAGAGGGCAGTTTACCTGTCAGCTCCTGTCAGTGCAAAGAAAAGTGTTTATGTGACTCATACAGACAAAATGAAATCAAAACCACTCAGATAATTAGATTTTCAGTCTGGCTTTTAACTGAGTTTTAAATGTCTATTTATTTACTTATTGGCTTTTAATAAATCTGTATCTAATCATTTATTGTCTTTAACTGTTTTATTCTGGCCTGAAATGGAGCTTTATTTCATTTCATATCTGTCTAATTATTTACTGTATTATTTTATTTTAGTGTAGACACAAATTAGGTTTTATTATAACAATAATTATTTGTAATTATATTCTATTTGTATCTATTATTTTACTGTATTTTACTTTTTTAGTGTAGACATAACTAGTTTTATAATTATAATAATTATTATCATTGTTATGCTTTTATTTGTATTTGTATGTATTATTATTATTTTCTGTATTTTACTTTTTAGTGTAGTCTTTAGTTGGGTTTAATTATAACAAATATAACAATTATTATTGTGATTGTATTTGAATTACATTTTCTTAAGTCTAGTGTAATTAATAATATGTATTTATTTGTATCTGTAATTATGTACTATATTTTACTTTTTTAGTGTAGTCTTTTATCAGGTTTTATAATTTATGTATTTATTTTTATTTTTATCCGTCTAATTATTTACTGTATTTTACTTAATTCATAGTGTTATTATGATTTTATTTGTATTTTTGTTTAATGATTCACTGTATTTTACTATTTTAGTGTAGCCTTTAATTGGATATTAAAATAATAATAATAATAATAATAATAATAATTCATGTATGTATTTACATATTTTTAGCTGTTTAATTATTTACTGTATTTTACTTTTTAGTTTAGTTTTACTTATATAATATAATAATAAGCATATAAGGATTTATTAATATTATTTAAATCATTGTTTATTTTTATCTATTTAATTATTTATTGTTTCAATTTTTTTATTTAACCTCTTGGTACAGGTTCTTCAGTTCTTGTTTTTAATTATTATTGAATGCTGTTCTCATTACCACTATTATGAAGTTATTCCTAAAGCACTTCCTGTGCTTTAGGAAACAGTCTGATTGGTTGATAACAAAGCTCCTTATCACTGATCAAAGCACAGAATAATATGTCGACTCACGGCCTCGCGGATGCAGAGCTTGCGGAGCTCCAGCAGGCAGAGCTCCAGACGCTCCTCCAGAGACTGGTGCTTCAGCTTCAGGGCTCGGGTGTGCGTGGTCAGGTCCTTGACCGGAGACGTGGGGCTGTCGGGACCTGCACACAATACACAACATCACACTTTTCACTTTTACTGCAGTAAAGTAATCTGAATACTTCTCCCACCGCTAGTTTTGTGGCGATATTCTTACCAGAATGAACGATAATCCCACTGTCAGTGTCGCTGATCTCCTCTTTGCTCTCGATGGCCGTCATCTCGACTCTCTGCTGGCTGGACTTTGTAGAAGAACCTGAAAAGACAGAACTCAGATTATTAGAACTAGACTAGAAAGTAGAGCTTGACAGATATTTCAGTTGACAGATATTATAGGCCGATATCTGTGTAAATGCTGTCTGATACAATATATAATGCAGAAAATGTAGCTTGGAGTGATTTAGAAATTATGTGTTTTTTGTGGGGGGTTTTTTAAAGTCAGCAATTACCTGAAACTGAACAGTAATAATGTTTATTTAGCTATTTATTTTATTCCTATTTATTCTTTATTTTCTCAGTTATCATGTATAAAATTGGCTGACAATGTAAATATTATTCAATTAACCTTAACGTTAGCAAGTAGCTCTGCAAAGTGGTTAAAAACACACATAAAAAAGGTTGATTTTCATTCCAACTCAAAAGAAATTACTATATCTGCCATAATATAAGTAAAAACTAGACTAGAAAGCAGGGCCCGACAGATATTTCAGTTGACAGATATTATCGTCCGATATCTGTGTAAATGCTTATTAATTAATGAATTAAATGTTTTGGTTTTTTTAAATAGTCAGCAATTGCCTGACATTGAACAGTAATACTGTTTATTTAGCTATTTATTTTATTATTATTTATTCTTTATTTCCTCAGTTATCATGTATGGAACTGGCTGACAATGTAACACATATTGGTGCACAATCCACATAAAAAAGTGGAATAAATAAATAAATAAATCAGCTATGATATCGGTTATTCAGTCATGGAAAAAATGATTAGACCACCCTTTTTCTTCAATTTATTGTTCATTTTAATGCCTGGTACAACTAAAGGTACATTTGTTTGGACAAATATAACAGCTGATAAGAGTTTAATTTAAGAGCCGATATCTAGACATTTTCCATGGTTTTCTTGATAATAACCAAAATCATTATCAGTAGATGAATTTTCCCTCTAAAATCAGTTTCTGCTCCAGATATAACTCAGGTTAGTAAAAAGCAGACTGAGAGAATCCAGGTTGTGTTTCTGCGGCCACATGGCTTCATTCAGTCCCTCCTGCTGCTTTACTTAACAAAAGTGAATGACTGGCGAGTGTCCTTTCACACACTTATCCATGCAGCCCTCCTCCACCTCTTTCTCCCTCACAAAGGACGCAGACCCCCACGGTTGACTCGGCACATGTGCGGGGGTTAATCCGAATCGTGGTGCCATGGTGACGGGGCGCGGCGTGGCCGGCCAGGGGAGCGTGTCTCCATGAGGCGTGTCAGAGGGCGTTTAAAGAGCCCGGCCCTCGAAAAGGAAAGCAGATGGCAGCAGGAATTACCCCAGTCATGCACTGCACCTGTTCCCCCCACACACCCCCCCCCTCACAGCCCATTCAACCAGTGTCCACAGCCCTCAGGGGCTTTGAAGTGGAAGAATGTCTCAATGTGGGGCTGATCCACGCAGCATCACACCACAAGCTGACTGCTGTGTAACGCTGCAACACTTTCAACAAAAACAGGCGAGCACAATTCATGTTTATGGCTCGCTCTGTCCACCAAACATCTGACCCACAATACACAAATAAACGAGATGTGGAGAGCAACGAGGAAAACAATGACAAAAACAAATTGGAGATAAGATAAGAGATTTAAATCCCGGCCTGTGAGAGTTTTTCTTCTTGGTGTAAAATCGACACAGAATCAGTCACGCTATTTGGGACGATAGTTACCTTTTAGTGGCATGATCTCTTTTTTGGATCATTCAACATCCATAAATATGGAAACAAAACATCTCAGTGTTGCTGCCAGAAAAGCCAAAATAAGGACATTTTTGTAATGGAAAGAATAACTTTCTCTTTGAAGCTTCAGCTAAATAAATTTGAGGAAATAAGGCAGAAATGGAAAGTGTATATTTCTCCCAATCACCTTTCTTTGAAGTGGAAGAATTTCTTAATGCGGGAGCACAATTCATGTTTACGGCTGGCTCTGTCCACCAAACATCTGACCCACAATACACAAAGAAACAAGATGTGGAGAGGAACGAGGAAAACAATGACAACAACAAATTGGAGATTACATTCAGAGATAAACCTTTAAATCCCGGCCTGTGAGAGTTTTCTTTTTGATGTAAAATCTCCACAGAATTAGTGAGGATATTTGGAACGATAGTTACCTTTAAGTGGCACGATCTCTATTTTGGAATGGAAATAATCACTTTCTCTCTGAAGCTCCAGGGAAATAAATTTGAGGAAATAAGGCAGAAATGGAAAATGTATATTCCCCCAAAACATTCTTCTTCTGTTTAAATATTTTCCACCCCGTACGGGTATGTCTACATGTCTATTATTGTCATTTCTCCCCACTTTAAAACCAAAACACTTCTATTTTTAGATCGATATAAACCTGGCCTGTGATGGTGACTCCGCCTCAGGATGAAACACACAACACGCTGCCCTTTTCTATTTTTTTGGCTCAATTGATTCATTCTGGATCTCACATGTCTGCCAGCAGCCCACACTGCACTGAAGAGGGCCGGCAGATCACAAGAGACACTTACAGGCACTCAACATGATTACAGGATATTATTAGCTTCACTCACGGCATTCAGTGCAGCATGAGAGCAGTCTGTAGCAACATCATGTAAATAAAACAACATATATGATATCTGGATAATTATATATATATCTATATAGACCCTCTCTCTCTGGAGTCTCACATGTTTGTGCAGAATGAATCAGAAGTTGGCATAAATACACAAGAAAACTTCTAATTAATCTGTTTTTAGAACAATGTCTAATTTGGCAGTATATACTGAACCTGCCTACCCCTGACTGACAAGTTATTATAATATCAAGACATTTCAACAGTAAATAAAGAAAAAATCTTATTTTTTGCTCGCTAGTTTTTTTCGCGACCACTTATTGACATCCGATTGGTTTTTTTTGCAACTGGCATGTGCGCACATTGTCATTGTTTGCATAAAAATAACTATAAATCACAATAAAGTATTTTTTGTGGTTATTCAATCAGTCAGTATTTTACTGTATTGTTTTATAGGGTTTTTCTTGTTTTTTCTGCATTAACTGCAAATGGCATTAGAAAAGGTGAATTACTTTTATTTGAAATATTAACCATAAAGTGGGTGTTAAAATCTGTACATTAATATACTGGGACATTATTGACTTTCCTTATAATACATATTCAATTGCTTAATTGTATTGTTAAATTACAGTGAATTGTATGTAAAATACAAACAAATACACATCATATTGCTGAATATAAAATTAAAGAATAGAAACTTGTTTTCTTACAGTAAAACTTTAAAATTGAATGAAAAAAAAAGGAAAACTAAGAAGTTATTCTGCAGATATATATATTTACTGTATAATATTAGTATTTTTAAAGAAATCTTTAAAAATCTGTAAAATAAATTATGGTTGTTTACCGTTATTTGATGGCAACTTTTGCTGTCAGACTTTTTACCAATTTATTTTTTAAAATATGTACAGTGTAGTCTGATAACTCATATACATTTATATATATATAAGTTTATATGGATTCTGAGCTACGAAATGACCTGAACAGGGACAGAAGAACTGAAGCTGATGAGAAGCTGATGCAGAGTTGTTATTCTGACATGAAAACAGACTCCACATGACTGAATGTGTTTCTAAGACGACTGTGTATAATCCTCGACTCCTGCCTCGTCCTTTATGTTTGCAGATTGCTATCAGGGCTTGTTCCTGTAGGGACCAGAGGGACACGGAGGTGGACAGGATATTATTGTGTGTCCCACTGGCCCGAGCCATTCACCACCGCAACTCATGTGAACTGACGCAGCTATGAGCAGCTGTGGAGCACAATGAGGCGCAGGCAGCTCCAGTCAGTAAAACAACACGGCAACAAAGGCCCTGTATCCACCGGCCGGCCTCAATAATCTGCTGTGGGCGCAATATCTGCTGACGACTCGGCTTCAGGCCTGAGTGAGCATCGCCGGGGCCAAGATCATGGAGATGAGGCTGCAGGAAGGAGCAGTGCTGAGTTTTTACACTCTCAGACACATGGCTCCACGCTGCTGCAGCCATCTCAACTTAAAGACGTCAAGCCCGGTAATCAGAGACAGGCAGAGTAATGTGGGATTTACCCACTTACACCCCATAACTCTCTGAAGACTTTCACAAGAGTCTGTGGTCGGAGGCCGAGTGGGTGGGTGAGTCGGGTAAAAGTGCAGATCTCACTGAAAGTTGCAGTTTATTGCCAAGATGCTGATGAAAACCTCGAGTCGTGGGAGTGTTGACAATACTTTTCTTGATTTAGTGTAAAAGGAACAGCAGTCCATTTCCTGGAGGGAGAGCTGCTGATAGCACAGTCTCCACCCGGCCTGATTGATGTAGCCATAACAGCTTAATTGCGCCGCATGTGATCGCCGGCTCTCCAGGAACGAACGTGTCGGGATGAGAGCCGACTGTCCCACCCATCCTCGCTGCTGCTGGACCGTGAACATCTACGGAAGTGGGTGTTTATGGCAAGAGATCACGATGTGGATTCACTGTCTCCTAGACTTCCCCCACCACCCTTTCCCATGAGCCCTCTGGAGCTGCGATCTCCTGGAATGCCGCCACCACCGCCGCGCTCATTACCACTGTGGTCAGCCCTGGAATTACCAATGGGGACCAGGAAACAGTGAGGGATGCCTGAAACCAGACCGAGGCCTGTCGGAACCCTGTAATTAAGACTCTCCGCTGAATGCTGATACTATGGAAGAAACCAAAACGACTTTACAGCATGCCTTATTTCAGAGTCTGATGAGAAGCCAGAATCCATTCAGCAGAATGAAGCCACTCTGTGCACAATATGAGCTGCTGGAGGAGAAGTGCATCGATGTGGGGAAGCGGCAGGAGGAGAAAAAATGAAGTGTTGTGTTACAAAGCGCGTCACTGGAGTCAAATCTTTGTCTTCAGGAGCAGCGCTGAGTGTGGAAACTCCACAGACTGCAGCAAAAGGCAGCAAAAAGCAGAAAAGTCTATAGACCCTTCCAGACTGGTGTTTCAAGCCGTGATATTAACGCCTCTGTGACGATTCACCTTGAATCTGTCCCAGAGGCGTAACGGGGTCCAAGTGATCCGGCTCTGTACCGCCTTCAGAGGTAGTAACAGAGAAGTTATATTGGACGGAAAATACGTTATTTGTGCGACCAACAGTCGGGTAATAAGAAAGGAAGTGGAGAATATCATCAGAAACACGCCTCGAATCATGTTCAGCAAAATGCAGAACAACTTTGCTTGATTCTGTAGAATCTCTACAGAGGGAAACAGCAGGATGGGCAGTTCTTCCAACAATAAACTGCCACTTAAAGCCACTACTGTCTCCTCCCACTTTGTACCGCGATGCAGGACTTCAATGTAAATGCACGCCATCATTACGCCACTGCAGAATCAGGATGAAAGTCCTAAGGCGAAAAGCCGGCACAGCTTGTTACGGCAAATTTATCATGACCTTTGCAGAAAAACAGTTTGAGCTACTGGAGTCAGATCTTTGTCTTAAATACCCCTTTTTATCCAACCCGAACCTAGTCCTAGTGCTGGTTTGCAGTTGGTTAAACTTGGAAACTGTCTCAGAACTTGTTTGTCACATCATCACGTTCCTGTATACGTCTGCATATGTCTCCGGTCTTCGCAAGTATAACAACAACGACATCATCTCTCTACTAATGTTACTCCTGGCTCTGTGAGCCTACATTGGCATCCAAACACGACATGTACAAACATCTGTGCTGCTCTTCTTGATCGATATGGACGGAGATTACATTTTTATTAACACTAAGCGTAAGAGGTTAATGTCTGTTGTAAGCTGAACCGAACCGGCCCTTAAACTTACTTGGTCGAAAAGGGGTAAAAGAGCAGTTCTGAGGGTGGAAACTCCAGCAGAATGCAGGCTGTGACATCAGAAAAGGGCTGTCAGCTCTTCCCTTTGTCAGACCAACATTGTTAAGTAGTGCACAGGGTCTTAGTTTTCCAGCAGAGACAATGCCGGGGTAATAAGCACCATATCAGCCTGCGCTCAGTCACTGGAGGCCATATGCTGGCCAGACACACCAGCTCTGTCCCAGCGTAAACACACAGGCCCAGAAGAGATGCTCCATTGTTCTCCAGAGGCTGAAGGGAGCATGACACCTTGTCCCTCTGACTCATCATTTCTGAGCCTCTGAATGGACACTGAGGGTCGACACGGGCTCCCGGCAGGATGTGGTTAAGGCTTTTCCCCCACCGTAAAGTGCCCAGCGTTTACAAAAGAACAGCAGGGACTCCGGCACAGAGGTGTTGTCTTTAGCACCTCAGTAGCACTGCGTGTCTGTCAACATGTGGGCTGAGGGAGAGGCTGTGGATTCTGGTGCCAGCAGGCAGCCTGCTGACCCAGATCGGCTGAAGAGCTGCTATCAGAGAAAGCAACCTGTTCATGTTCATGGTACAGTTCAGAGCATGTGATTCAACCACCTAGAGCAACAGTCTCCACAGAGACGCTTGTTTTTATTAATCCAAGATGCCAACACAGCAAAAAAAACAACTGAATTATTGTATTATTCACAGTGTTTTTCTACATAAAGTGCAAATTCCATTAAAAAAAAGTAATTACTTTCATTAAACAAATATTTACCCTAAAATACATCTATAAATAAACGTAATTGGACATTATATATTCTTTATTATAATAAATATTGAATTTATTAATGGTCTTGAATGTTAAATTACAGTGAATTCTATGTAAAAATAATAATAAAAGAGCAAAAATTAAAAATTAACAGACAACTTTCTGTTTTCTTACAGTAAAACTTTCAATCAAATTTTTAAAAATGTTTTAAAAAACTGTCATATCAAAGAAAAAAATAAACAAAACATTAGTTATTCAGCAGCTATATATATTATATACAGATATTTACGGTAAATTCTCTATTTTATAGTGTAGTCTGATAGTTGTAATATTAAGGAGCTTCAACTCATATGGATACTTTTATTTTTCAGTTTTTAATAAGATCCTTTTCAGATCCTCACATTACTATATATATATAGGTATATTTAAAAACACTTTATCACATTTCATTCATTCAATTTTATTTGCATTTCTAATCCTGAATTTAATGTATTACTAAGATAATTTTACGTATCAGTATCAAAAGTAAATGCATCATATCTCATGTGCTTGTAAAGTTGTAATCTGTTAAATGACTAAAGCTGCCAAATAAATGAGAAATAGCCTAAAAGGACAATATTTCTATACGAAATAAAGTTAATAGAAAAAGGAAACCAACAACAAGTATCTCATAACTGTAGTTAAGTGCAAAACTTGAATACATTTAAGAGTAAATAGCCTAAAAAAAGCAAATTCAGTGAAGTTATTGCCCTTCTAACAGTCTCACACATTTCATTAACTGAATGCTGGTTGTGCTAAAGTTCCTATATGATGTTTTGTAATGTATAGAAAGTGTTGTGCACTCACCTTGTGGGGTGTTTCTGCTCCTCTACAGCTGCAGCATCCCCTCTCTGTGTGCACACTTTCTCTGCTCAGATGTGAGAGCGACGCCTGGACATCTGCTTCAGTCAGCTCCACAGTCTCGGTGAGGGGGGAGAAGCTTAATTCATTCTAGTAAAAGTATTTATTTGGGAGCACACCCGTCTTATATTTACTTCAAAATGTATGTACTTCCCCATATAATATCTTGAAAGGTATACTTTTTCGTTAAAATAAGTTTTTAACCGGGGAAGGTGCACTTTTGGATGGCGGTGCCCCCCTCCGGACTCTTTATAAATGGTTTGGTCCGACGCTTCAGACACGCTCTGCGTATTGACACAGCACGCGACGCTCAGGGGGTGCTTTTAATTTGAAAGGAGTCACAAAATAAATAGAAGCTAAAGGTATTTTTTACTTTATTATGAAAATAAAAATGTAAAAAATCATCTTAAAGGTAAATGGTCATATCCATAAATCTAAATTCGAGTCTAAAACGAATTTTATTATTTTTCAATCTATTGAAAACTATAAATAATAAATATATAAATTCTTCCACTATGACAGAAGAATTATTTCGAGAATTCTGAGGTTATTACTTTTGCTTTTGGTACTTAAGTTTATTTTAAATAATCAAATTTTTAAAATTATTTTTAAAATGTTCTTTTTTTAATTTTTGTATTATTTTACTTATGCTGCTGTACCTAACTTACATCTATTCAATTTGTTATATATGTGGGTATATATATATGTGTGTGTATATTTACAAATATTTATATATCCATTTATATCCATTTATATATTTCATTTTATTTTTTAAATATATTTCATTTCCCCACTGCTGGAGAAATAAAGTCTTAAATATTTCAAGCTATTTAGTAAGAAATTAAACTATTTCTTTTTTCCTACATTGTTATGCTTAGGGTTGGGGTTGTATTGAGAAAGCGAGTTTAAATAAAGCTTTATTTAAAAAAAAAAAAAGTCACTCAAGAAGAATGGCCGCAGGGAGAGACCAGTTTGAGTAAAAAGCCAGGACAGCTGGTGAGTAAGTGCTGCTGGTGAAACATGACCACACTCACCTCTTTCTTCCGCCATGATGATTTAAAAAAGAAAAGTGCAGTGTGGTGTTTGTTTGGGCCAAGATGAACACATTAAAACTTTTACTGTGGGGACGGATTTACTTTTGATCCCTGACTGGCAGACTTTACTTCGCTATATTTAGTCGAGGAGAAAACGTCATGTTGTACTATGATTCAGTATATTTAACCCTCTGAACACCAACAAGCTGGGTTTTTGCCCTTTTTACATTTTACTCACTGTGTCAGCACAATCATGGGTAGAAGTGGGAACAACTCAAACATGTCTTAGTGCAGAATAACACAGATAGAATGACATAAATCAGAAAAAAAGAAAAAATGCAAGTTGAATTATTTGAATTATTTAAAAAAAATACATTTTTAAATTTGAATGAAATGGAATATATATAAACACTTTAAGGTGTTTGATATTTTTCATGAGTATTGGGAAAACAATTGGGTCCCCACATATTGTACATATTGAAGTACTGTCATGTTTCCACCCTCTCCTGTCCTCTCCTCTCTGCTCTGTTAAACAGCCTCTCCTGTCCTCTCCTCTCTGCTCTGTGTAAACAGCATCTCCTGTCCTGTCCTCTCTGCTCTGTGTAAACAGCCTCTCCTGTCCTCTCCTCTCTGCTCTGTGTAAACAGCCTCTCCTGTCCTCTCCTCTCTGCTCCGTGTAAACAGCCTCTCCTGTCCTCTCCTCTCTGACCGTTGGTCTCAGCAGAATCAATCATGTCTTCAGTGTCTCTGAGGAGCAGAATTTAATGTTTTTAACAGGATCTGGTTAGTGCAAACACTTTATTTTAAATGACACATGGAGAATAAAGAAATTCTGACACAAATAAGAAACTCGTAAGCTATGATCAGTTTTAGGACTGATGATAATGCCAGTTTTTACTGCTTCTTTCTACGATATAACGTGTATTTTTGGTGATTTTTTTTAAAGGAAAACATTTTGGGGTTCAGATGGTTAAAAAAACAAATACTTGTAATTTAGTGTAATTGTTCAGATGTGTCTTTCTATTTAATTTATCCGTCTACTCCATCACATATTAGTGGGAAAAGATCTCAGAAAAAAGAAACTTTGGAAGGAGCAACATTGTCCCATAACAAGTGCACATATCAGTTTAAGACGTATTTTAAGGCGGCCAACAGATCAGAGTGACTCTGTGCTACTCATTCATTAATTTATCTATTTACATTTTTTTTAACACCACATTAAAACATGAGACATCTGTGCTGTGAAGTTACCTAAACTGTTAACTATATGTCAGCTACTGAACAGTATGTATATGTTCCTACTCCATCAGCTACAACATAACGTATCTGTATCATTAATGCAACAATAACACTATAAACTAATATAACAATCTAAATTATTGAGTTTTTCTACTTCTGATTGCAGACTTCAGTACGTTTTGCTGATTATAGAAGATCTGATTCTGATTATGTGGGTTTCATTTGTGTATAAACGACTAAAATGATCGAAATATAATCCCAAAATAACAAACAGGCTTCTTTTATTCGCCTGCTGCTGGTGGCTTCTCTGACTCTCCCAAATGTCTGCAGTGCTTTAACCAGGCCCTGGGGTATTCAAGTCCATATAGCCCTGAAAAGCCTCCTCCAGATGGCCTGCTTTCTCCTCTCGTCCCGTGATGGAATGAAAAGATCAGCTAATTAAACAAAGTCCCATATCCATGTGAAAGAAGCGTGAGAGTCCTCGGGGGAGGAGAGCTGCATGCAAATCAATCCCCAGTGCTTTGAATTGTGTCCAACAAAACAACACATCTATGCAAACCATAAAACCTTTATTTCCACAGCACACAGACGCACTAAAAACTAGAAAGATACATGCACATTTTTAGGGGATTTCTATTAATACAAAACAGTTCTGTTCAGAAATGTCTCTTATAGAGAGTAAGGAGTCAGTCTAGACATGAAATGGACAATAAAGAAGGAAGCATGAGACGTGGAAAAAATAAACAGTATAATGATCATTAAAAAAACATAAAAAATATCCACCCTCTCTCCTTTAACAAATGTTGATCTATGTGAAATGAAAAGACTTCCACTCCCTCATCAGAAACAGAACATACGTTTCAATAATGTCTAAATATGTCTTTGTTTCATACACAGATTCTGTACTTTAGGATTGACTAAGAGTTGTGATTTACATGTCACTCAGCAGACGGGGAACACGATGTGAGATGCTGCAGGGCCTCACTGCTCAGACGTCTGCGTCCGCCTCAGGTTGTCCTTCACACGGACAAACTCTGGGATCTTCTGCTGGTTCTCCCGCCGCCTGATCTCCTCCTGCTCGTACTGAAAACACAGGAGACGAGTCACTGACTAGATGTCAGTCAGTTCAGACCAGGAACATTAAGTCAACGACGGATAACTGTAGGTTGTTTGCAGAAGACATATATGACTGTTTGTCTATTTAATGTTGCCCCATGATTCAGAACTATGAGATAAAGATTCATGAGCACATAAAAAAAGATTACCCGTTCCCACTCTGTGCTCTACCTGAGGCTAAATATATCCATATATATGACATAAATCATAGAAAAAGAAAAAACACAAGAAATGTCGGCACAATCATGGCTAGAAGTGGGAACAACTCAAACATGTCTTTGTGCAGAATAACACAGAATGAGAGAAATCAGAAAAAAGAAGTAGAATTTTTCTGATCAATTATTTTTTAAAATTGGAATAAAATGGAATTTCTATATAAATACTTTTCCAAGTGTCCACAAATGACACAAATATTGGGGGGAAAAATAAAAAGTGTCTTCACATATTGTACATATTGTCACGTTTCCAGCCTCCCCTGTCCTCCCTGCCCTGTGTAAACAGCCTCTCCTGTCCTCTCCTCTCTACTCTGTGTAAACAGCCTCTCCTGTCCACTCCTCTCAGCTCTGTGTAAACAGATTTTCAGTGAACATTTGTCACGTGACCATTCATCTCAGCAGAATCAATCATGTCTTCACAGTGTCTCTGAGGAGCAGAATTTAATGTTTTTAACAGGATCTGGTTAGTGCAAACACTTTATTTTGGAGAATAAAGAGATTCTGACACAAATATCAACATTTTAAGCTTTGTTTTGGTCACTTTTTCTAACAGAAACTTTTGTAAACTATGATCCGTTTAACAAATGTCTGAAAGTCAATAATTCAACAATAATTCCTGTTTTTCCAGTTTCTTACATCATAGTATTTCTCTCCTAGAAGTCTATTGTAACAGAAAAGTTAAATACTCAAGGAAGTAAAGCAAAAGCACCTCATTGAACTTATGTGCAGAACGAGTGTTGGCCTTCATGTTTAAAGCCTATTATATTGTATTTCTGGTTCCTTTATTATTTGCTTGATGTTTGGGCAGTTTATGTTCTGACCTCCTGCAGCTTCTGCTGCCTCTTGCGCAGCTCCGTCTCCAGGTCTGAGGGCCGCTGGCGAGCCATCTCCTCCTCGCGGTGCAGCTCCAGCCGCCGCTGCTCCAGCACGCGCTTCAGCTCGGGTTTCTCCTCCAGCAGCAGACCCCTGCAGGTCAGACACACCCACAGCACCACACAGACAACATGCTCCAGTTCACACTCTGACCATATTAAAGGGAAAGTTTGTTTTATGTTTGAGTGAGGTTGTATGAGGTATTTATCCATCGTTAGTGTAATTATTAATGGTAGATGGCCCCTTCAGAATTAGAAGAACTTTATAATTAAGAGACTACAGTGCAAAAATATTCAAAGAGTAAAAAGTAGGAGATAAAATAAAATAGATACAAATAAAGAACTAATATACAATTTGTATACAATAAATATACAGAGTATATACATGCTTTCTGGAGAGGCAGCAGGAGAACCGACACTGAAGCTAAAAATCTGTATCTGTTTGAATCAGAATCAGATTTAAGTATGCAAATATGGAATCTGACTTTAAATAATACTCACAAATATAAAGAGTGCATAATTTACAACAAGTATGGACTCAAAGATGCATGCAGGTCAGAGGTTTCTGTCACTTTCTCATGTCTTAAAGCATCAGCAGAAACTTTAGAAATGACAATAAAAATTGTAGAAATAACATCAGGAACTCCAGTAAAGTCCGAGGACAGTCTAGAAGAGAAGTAGAAACTGGTACTGAGGAAAGTCAAGAAGCAACATCAGGAACTCTAGAAATGATAAAACTTAAAAACAACAGTAGAAACTGTTCAGTGTTCATCAGAGTGTCAGTCTGGGGGATGAAGCTTTCTCTGTGTCTGGTGGTTTTGGCAGACAGCGCTCTGACACACTTACCAGAGGGGAGGAGCCTGAACAGCAGAGATGTTACTTGCCTGTTTCCTTGCCCTGGACTGGTACTGTGGGATTGTTCTGGATGTTGGACATTAAGTGTAATGAAGTACTTAATGTTTATTAGTGTCGTCTGCAGCATAGTAATTTCACTACAAGCTGTCATTGTATTCAATGGCTTTTTCAAGACACAAAATAGTGCCAAGTGAAGTTGGGTTCTTCATCGTTTCGTGGTGGAATGGACAACCTGTTAGTGAACTCGTAGTTTTTTGGAGTAAAACCTTTTAGAAACTTTCTATTCTACGATCAGAACCAGCCAGAACATCATCGGCAAATATCCAAAATCCCAAACTGTCCCTTCAATTCTCGGCTATGTTTTGAATATTTTCACAGCTTTAACACAGGCATGTCTAAATGAACATGGTGGGGGAACTGAAGCTGTTATTTATGCTCTATTCAAAGCCACAAAGTCACATAATAACGCAAACAAACTAACCGACCGAGGAGCAGCAGACCAACAACTCCAAGTAAAATTACTGGTTTTGTCAATGGAGTCTGGTGGCTTTGAATAAAGCATCAATAACAGCTTCAGTTCCCCTCACATGACCTTAAAGAGGCTGATCTCACAGCTGGATAAAGCAGTGAAAGGTGTTCTCAGCACCTCTTGTGGCTGAGCATCAGCTCTCGGTGCAGGTTCTGGTAACTCGGTGCGTCCTGAGAGGAACCGTTCAGTTTCTTGGGGTGTGTGAGCTCGTCTCCGCTGTACTGACGGGACAGACGCTGGCGGCCAGCAGACGTCTCTGAGGGCGGAAAAACAACTTGTATCATAAACCTGCTGACTTTACATTTAACGATGAAACAAAGTAAATTTACTCAAATGCTGTAAGAGTATTTCCATTTATGCTACTTTATTTTCTACACTGTACAAAAAAACATGAAATGATGATAAAAAGTCACACTTACTGTCACATAACAGTAAACAACCGTCAGTTACTTTACAGATAATTTATGAAAAATAAAGAAAAATATAATATACAGGAAATATCTGTATTTAAATTTACAGATATCAACTTTTATTATATGGTTAATATCAGTAAACCTTTGGAAAATAACTTTTTATTTTAATTTTTTACAGTGTATACATTTACTTGACACTAATACATACCTTTCACCTAAAAACCCCCAAAACCAATTATGATTTTAAAATGCTGTTATGTATTTGCAAGTGACCTAAAAAGAACAAAATATGATTTATTGATAATTAAAAACTGTAAAAATGCATCTATAATAATCACATTAAGTACTTTTACTTTTGGAACATTTTGATGTTCATAATGTTACTGAAGCAACATTTTGAATGCCACACTTTGATATTTCTACTTATAAGTAAAATATCTGAGCTCTAACCACTGGTTAGATAAATTAATGAAAGAAGGAAAAACATTTTAATTAAATTTGAACAATTTCTATTTCTTCTTATAAAAGTATTTCTATCAAACAGTATATTAACTAATATAAATATAAACAATATAATATTTGGTTTATTGGTAACATTTGAGTTTTACTTATAACAATCAAATATTCTACTCTTCAGCATCATAAACAAACTCTATTTAGTTTAGAATATATTTCCATAGTGTTTGTGTGTTCCAATACCTTTGTGATGTCCATATCCTGGTTTCTGACCGTTAAAAAGTGTGAAAGAATAAAAGGAGACACTGTTAGTGATCTGACAGGTCAAATATTTCACAGCCTCTAGATCAGCAAAACATGCTTAATCAGGTAAAAGACATAAAAAAATAATTGTCCCCAAAAGTGACCTGCACTGTAAAGAAAAAAATTTTATTATACGGATAATATACAGTAAATATCTGTATTTTTTTTTTACTTTAACATGATGGTAAGGGTTTGACAACTTTTACTGTTTTTTACAAATTATTTTTAAACATTTTTTTTTACATTAAATTAAAAATTTTACTGTAAGAACAGTACAGAAACAGAACAGAAAGTTGCATTAATTTTACATTCAGCAATATGATGTGCAGTTGTTGTGTTTCTACATAGAATTCACTGTAATTTAACATTTAAGACCAGTAAGCAATTCAATAATACTGTAAAAAAAAATATGTTATAATGTTATTATATGAATATTATATATAATTATATTATTTCACAGATTTCTCCATCCATTTTATGGTTAATATTTGTAATAAAAATAATTGACCTTTTTTATGGCATTTGCACAAAAAAGAAGAGTACATTTCTGGAAAATAACTTTCATCATAAGCATCATAACAATAATGCACACAAATAACTCAAACAACACAACCAGACAAATTTGATGGTCACAGCTGCAGGATCAAACCATTTAATGCATTAAAAGGTCACATTTAAATCTATTGTAGTTAAGTTAAGTTTAAGTGCAATCACATTGACCAAGAGTAATATTTTCTCGATCATCTATAGTAATAAACTCAGTGATTAGGAGGTGGTCAAACTAAAAATGGAAAAAGAAACCATAAAAAGAAAACAACAGTAACAACTAGAAAATTTCCTCTGGGGAAATTCTGAAAGGGCCACGGGGGCTACTGGCGGTGTGTGTACACTATGATGAGATTCTCCAGAGATTTCAAACAATTAATACTAGTAATGTTATGATACTATCTAATATACAAGGAGCACACCTACAACAAGCATTCCTTTTCAAGTATTTATTTATACAGCAACCTATACCCTTTCAACCTCAAAATGTGTGTGTATGAAACATGTGTATCTGGAGGAGTGTGTGTGTGTGTGTGTGTGTTGTGCGTTGTGCGTTGTGCGTTGTGCAGCTGTTCCGGCAGTGACAGCAGCCAGAGGTGGACAGACTGGAATTTCTGGCCTCGAACAGAAAGCATTTTTGGTAAAAACCATAATACCTATCATTGATCCGACTTCACTTCAGCGTCCTGAGTTCTTCCTGAACAGCTACATATGTTTTTTGTGAAGAAAAATGAAGAAATAGCTTTGTAAGAGTGATCTGAAAAACTGTTAAACATGTTTTTCTACAGAAATCTTCCTGCGTTTTTAATAGGGTAGTCAATGGGGCTGTTGGTGGTGTTGGTGCCGCATCTATGCGTCCTACGCCCAAACTATAACTCTGACAGCTTTACCAGAGGATTGTGAGTGAGAAGACAAATTTTCCTACGTTTCTATGTATAAATTATTTCTGTAGAGTGGAATGTGCGGCCTGGAGCGCAGTTTTCAAATTTCTTTTTTGACAGTTTTATCTCTCCCTCTACACTCAACGATGATGTCACACACTCTGACACGAACATTCCATGCAATACACACCCATTATAATCTCAGAATTTCTCCAAAAATGATCATGGTCATTGAACAGGGATTGATAAAAAACTATATGACCTATCGAAACGTGGATTAATACACCGATACACAAGACCTGCGTCTACTGTTTAAAGTTTAAATGGAGTCTCTAAGTGAAATTATGCCGGAGAAGTAGACGTTTTAAAATCTCCAATTATTGCTCTTTTTCGCTCATTTTTTTTCCGCCGTCCCATTCCCTTCAATGCAAAATTTTGCACAGTTTTTCGCGACTTATGTCGTGAAAAATTCGTATTCCGTAGAGAGAAGTAAAAGCACACCGATCCCAATCAAACCGCATGTTTTGATACATAATTATAATTTGACTAGTAGCGGGACGAAATTGTGTCTGGAAGAGGAAGAAGAAAAAATCCACAGTATAACAATAGTACTCGGTGTGATTGCCCCATGGCGCTAATAAATAATATCTAAATATGTACAATATAAAATACAGGATCTTTTCAAGAGGAATGCAAAAATTAATTTCCAGAAACCATCTGGCTATTGGCTAAAACTTCTCTTGGAGCATCCTCTAACACCGTCAGTGTGTCCTCGTCCAGATGGGACTTAGAGTATAATTAGTCTGTGGGGCAGGAAGGGACAGACCTGCTGGGACGCTTAACAGGTGAACTGTGTTTACATTACAGACACGCAGGTGATGTAACCGCTTCGAGAGCTGCAGACACACACACACACACACACACACACACAGGGACTGTCAACACTGTAAAATATATATATATATATATATATATATATATATATATATATATATATATATTTTACAACCCGACCAGATCATCTAAAAACAGGACGTGATGTCGAATATTGGAATAAAAACACAAAGTGAGTTCTACAATGTAAAAAAAGATTTATATTATTATCATTATAGTTATTATAAAAGTTAAATAAAATAAGTTTATTGTATTATTTTACAGGTTTTTTCTTGATTTTTTCCCACATTAACTGCAAATGCAATGAAAAAAGCTAAATAACTTTTATTACATATATTAACCATAAAATAAATGCTAGTCAGACTGACCTAAGATTTCGTATGTGGCTTGTGCATGGCACGAAGGTGTGCATCCTCAATTTTGAAGATTTTTGAATTAATTTTTCAAAATATTATTATTTACGTAGGACATGTTGCTGCATTGCACTGATTCCGATCGGACGCCTTTTAGGGGAGCTCCACCCCATTGTGTGATAGGCCTACACCTGGTCAGTAACACAATTCACTCTGGATTCACACCCTGACTCATCTCATTTCGAAGTCTATTTAGCCTACCTATCTTTCAGAGTTTTAAAGTGCGCTACAAGGTTTGATTTTTCAATAGTTTCCAGCGAATATCAATGTTCAATGTGTATGTGCTTGATGGTGTGCGTACCTTATGAAAAGTATGTTTTATGGAGCTGCAGACGTTGTAGTGTGGCATGTAATGTACGAAAACATGCTTCCTACGAGCACTGCACTATTTATTATAATGGGACATTATAGATTTTTTTTCAGCAATTATGTAATTGCTTAATGGTCTTCAATGTTAAATTACAGTGAATTCTATGTAAAAATACAGAATATACACATCATATTACTAAATGTAAAGTTATGGTAACTTTCTGTTCTATTAAAGTAAAAAAAACAACTTAACTTATTCTACAGATATATATATATATATATATATATATATATATAAAATACAGATATTTACTGTAAATTATCTGTATTTTATATATATATATATATAAAATACAGATATTTACTGTAAATTATCTGTATTTTTAAAGAAATTGTCTGTATTATAATCCACGGTTGTTAACTGTTATTTGATGGTGTGTGTGTGTGTGTGTGTGTGTGTGGCAATTTTTGCTGCCAGACTATTTACCGTTTTTCCATGTTTTTCTACTTTTTTACATTGTAGAAATATAAAGTAGCATAAAATGTAAATACTCTTTACTTAAGTACAGTATTTGAGTAATTTTACTTTCCACCAGTGATATCTTTTTTTATTTATCCAAACATTTTACAGTGTAGTTACTAAAACATCATGAAATAAATATCTTCATTTATTCCACAAACAATAAGGGATGAAACTACTGTAACACAATGAGACAGAAACCTCTGACACCAGATCACCACGAGGGAAGAGATTATACTGAGCAGATGGTGTCTGCTAGAACTGCTCTGTAACAAAGTCAAATATATTTCTGTCATAATATAAATATATATATATATGGGGACGATCTGCAGGCTCACAGCTCTGTCAGGAGGCTGAGCTCTGGGACTTTCCGATCGGAAACACAGCGACACATCCACATGCAGCAACACATCCTACGTAAATAATATTTTGAGAAAAATGAATTCAAAAATCGTCATATTGAGGATGCACACCTTCGTGCCATGCACAAGCCACATACGAAATCTTAGGTCAGTCTGACTAATATTTATTTTATGGTTAATATATGTAATAAAAGTAATTTACCTTTTTTCCATTGCATTTGCAGTTAATGTGGAGGAAAAAATCAAGAAAAACCCTGTAAAATAATACAATAAAATTATTTTATTTAACTTTTATAATAACTATAATGATAATAATATAAATCTTTTTTTACATTGTAGAACTCACTTTCTGCTTTTATTCCAATATTTGACATCACGTCCTGTTTGTTTGTTTTGAGATGATCTGGTCGGGTTGTAATACATACAACCCGACTGCAGGCTCTTTATATATATATATATATATATATATTATATATATTATATATATATATATATATATATATAAAGAGCCTGCAGATCGCCCTGCAGGTTGGAGCTGATGGAAGCATTGTTCCAGTGGGAGCTGCAGGACTGGGACTCGTTCCAGCAGAATCACTGCAGCTAATCTCACTTTCTCTGTCCAGAACAGACGAGCAGAAGCTCAGACTCTCTGACATCATCTTGCCTTCACACACAGCAACATGTGTTGGTTTTACATGCATGAAAACATGAGAAACCGTAAACTGAGACGAGATGTTGAGTGTACCAGGATTAACAATAACAATAACTGATATATTAATAATAAAATGCATAGGATTATATCCAGAGGTGGAATGAAACTAAGTAAATTTACTTAAGTCCTGTACTTGAATATTTCAATTATATGTAACTTTATACTTCTACTTCACTACATTTTGAGGCAAATATTGAACTTTTTACTCCACTACATTTAGCTGACAGCTTTAGTTACTTTTCAGGTCGAGATTTAACATAAAAAAAATGATCAATTTTAAGTGATTAGACGTTTTTTTTCTTTATAACAGCTTTTTATGAAGTTAAAATTACCCTTTACAAAAATTAAGTGCTTACATTAATGTATCAATACAAATAATCCATGTTTAGAATATATTTTACATTCTGCATAATGAGTACTTTTACTTTTACTTCAGTAAGTTTTGAATGCAGGACTTTTACTGTAGTGGAGTCATTCACAGTGTGGTATTAGTACTTTTACTGCAGTAAAAAAACAGCACTTCTTAAATAATTTGCGTTTCTTTCCATCGTTAATCAGGTTGTCTGGTCGCCTTTTCATGATGCATCAATATAATTGTTCCTGGCTGATTTCAGACTCTTTCAGGTATTTAAAGTGGAATTTATTTGCAGAAAACCCTCCAAAATGCACCATAGAGAAGTTTAAAGATGAATTAAACTGATAGCATTTATCCCCCAAATAGTTCTCGCAATAATTGATTCTTTTCTTTGTATATTGACTTCTTCTGTTCTTCATATTTTCTATTTAAGCTGCTGCTGCTTTTTGACTGAAGGTGCTCGTTTCCTTAATATATATTTATATTTGATACTTTGTTGTTTTGCACCAACACACCGCAGCAGATTCCTTATATGTAAAAAGCCTACTTTGCTATAAAAAAGATGATAATAATAATAATAATAATAATGGTAATCCTGCAGGGGAAATCTGATATTGTGATGTTTTAAACAGCTTGGGAATCAACAAAGTAGATAATTATAACTTTGTATATAAAAACAGCTTGCAAAGTGCTGTGACAGAGGAGATGGTGAATATTAACAATTCTTACATAGATACTAGATGGAAAACATTACATAGAATCAAGTCTATAAAGTCAGTTTTAAGAAGTTATTTAAAATAAGTTACTGTACATAAAAATATAAGCAACATGAAACATAAACGTAATAAATCCTGTGATCGACAGCTTCAGTACGGATAAAAACTGTACATTTTTCCACACAAGGGGAAGTTTTTCATAGATCAATTCATTAATTAGCAACTTGCAGGTTTAATTAGGGCCTCGGGGCAATCGCACCGAGCACTGGTCCCTACAGCTACAGTACTGTACCCTACAGCTACAGTAGTGCTCGGGGCAAAGCCCCGAGCACTACTGTTATACTGTGGATTTCTTCTTATTCCTCTTGCGGACGCAATTTCGTCCCGCTACTAGTCCTACAACTTAAAGAGTTGCAGGACAAATTATATGTCAAAACCAAAATTTTGCATTGAAATGAATGGGACGGCCGAAAGAAAATGAGCAAAAAAGAACATTAATTGAAGATTTTCAGATGTCTACTTCTCCGGCATAATTTCACCTAGAGACTCCATTTAAACTTTAAACAGTAGACACAAGTCTTGTGTATTGGTGTATTAATTTGCGTTTCGATAGGTCATATAGTTTTTTATCAATCCCTGTTCAATGACCATGATCATTTTTGGAGAAATTCTGTGATTATAATGGGTGTGTATTGCACGGAATGTTCGTGTCAGAGTGTGTGATGTCATCGCTCAGAGTGTAGAGGGAGAGGTAAAACTGTCAAAAAATAAATTTTAAAACTGCCCTCCAGGCCGCATATTCCACTCTACAGAAATAATTTATACATAGAAACGTAGGAAAATTTGTCTTCTCACTCACAATCCTCTGGTAAAGCTGTCAAAGTTATAGTTTGGGCGTAAGACGCAGAGATGATCCGCCAACACCCCAACAGCCTCATTGGCTCCCATATTAAAAACGCAGGAAGATTTCGGAAAAAGTGAGATTTTAAAGTTTTTTTAGATCGCTCTAACAAAGCTATTTTTTAATTTTTCTTCACAAAAAACATATGTAGACGTTCAGGAAGAACTCAGAACGCTCAAAGTGAAGTCGAATCAATGATAGGTATTATGGTTTTGCCAAAAATGCTTTCTGTTCGAGGCCAGAAATTCCAGTCCAACTCTGGACCTCTGTCCACCGGCTGCTGTCACAGGTGTCAGTTATTTCTGTTGATTGCTTTGATCTGATTGCCTTTGATCTTTGATGTGATTACAGTTACAGATACACACACACACACACATGCGCGTAAGCGCTCACACTCCTCACACATGCATACACATGCTTCAAACACGCGCGCGCACACACACACACACACACAGGTAACTTTATGTGATTTTAATTACACAGACAAACACACACACACACACACACACACACACACACACACACACACACACACACACACACACAAACACACACACAGGTAACTTTATGCGATTTTCACTACACACACACACACATTTTGAGGTTAAAGGGCATAGTTAATCTCTGAAGAGTCTCATCATAGTGTACACACACCGGCAGTAGCCCCCGTGGCCCTTTCAAAATTTCCCCAGAGGAAATTTTCTAGTTATTGTTGCAATACTTAACCTCTCTTTAGAAAAAAAAAAGACTGTTTTGAAAAGTAAATGTAGGATTTTATCTGTTTCAAAAGACAAGAAGAAGAAGGTATTTTGAGTGATACTAAGCCTGTTTTGTGTGTAAATGAATCCCTTCTATATAATTTATCTTTAAATGTTATTTTTCTTACTAATGAGCCATAAAACTAATATTTATTCTACTGGTTTAGATGTATCCTGATATTATCAACCACTGCTGTTTTATTTATTTTTAATTCAGAAGAAAAGTGTAAAAGAATACCTAAAACTACAATTAAATAAACCATTTACACATAAGTGTCTTCTACTGTATTACTTAACATACTGTAAGCCTATTATTACTTGATTATTATTTTTAATCCTGTGATCTGCAGCTTCAATACAGATACAATTTGCATTTTTCCACCTGAACTAAAGCAGTTTTATAAATGAGTGGACTGTGATGTTGCTAGATTGCTAATTCAATAGTTTCTATCATTTTTTCCTTCATAACATGATATAAAGTGGATCCCCTCCTCCCTCCCTCCCAGCCTGACAGGAGTCAGTAAACCTGAGGCAGATGCTCTCTGACCTCTCACTCACACCAGGGAAAGAAAACTCACTTTTTTTGGAGTCGACGGCTCCATGGCAGGACGTGTTCCTCTGTTCCTCTTTTAGTCCATGTCAGAACAATCAGACCTGCTCACATTATCTGAGTGTGTGTGTGTGTGTGTGTGTCCACCTCCAACATGCTGCTGCTGAGGTCCTGAGCAGTCAATAGTGGTAGTAGACACTGAAATCTTATTACGCCACTCAGGACGACTCACAGCCCCCACAGCTACAGGACGCTAGATTAGGTAATTGCCACAGACACAAATGCAGCTTACAAGCGACCTGGCACGCACTTTAACACAGCGACTCCAACAACAAAAGGCTTTCAGGAGAAACCAACAGGATGTTTGTTGATTTCTCAGCTCAGTTCTGACTTTTCCTCCCTAAGAAACTAATTCAAATGGTTATATTTCTCACAGTATTGAAAAGTAAGATTGTGTCTTTAACTTATTTTATGTGTTCGGCCTGTTTCTGTCCACTCAGTCTGAACATTGTAAATAGAGCCAAACTGATATGGGATTTTTGAGACCAAAGCAGAAACTGATATTAGAGGAGGAAAGTTCATTGATAGCCAATATGGTGGAAGATAGTAATTTTCTTTAGCTGGAATTGTGCACCAATGTTTCACCAATGAGCTAATTTCTCAAACAGAAAATGTTATGTTAAAAATATTTAACATTATTGTACAATTTATTACATTTACAGCCAATCCTATAAATAACTGAGAAAATAAAGAATAGGAATTTAATAAACATGATTACTGTTCAATTGCTGACTATTAAAAAAAAGAACGAAAAAATATAAGTATTTGTAATAAAAGTAATTTTGTTTTTTTTAAGGAATTTGCATTTAATGTAGAAAAAACTAAAGTAATACAGTATCTTAAAAATGACTATTTGGAATAGTTAACGCAGGATTGTATGTTTTACACGACATAATGGTAAAAAAGAAAAGAAAAATACAATTAAATTATAGAATATTGCTTTGGTCATTGTTTATTTTTATTTCACTTTTAAACCACATTTCTTTAACCTAAGAAAGGCCAATTATTGAATACTTGAATTAATTTTGAAAATCTAACAGTGTTTTTACCATTTAGCATTTATTGTATTACTGATTTTTTTCTGTGTCCATATAGACTTCTAAACTTTGAAAGTGTAATACAAGAAACATTAAGCAGAGAAAAGTCGTAGTCCCCATGAATGACCACATGAGGGCGACAAAGAGCTTCTCTCTCCATTGACTTTGTGTTGAATGAAGGAACCTTTGTTCATTCGGTCTGTTGGCGAACAGAAACCTTTCTAAAAGCTGATGTTTGCTGAAATGATCTACCAACAGGGTGAAGAAGCAGGACGAAGTTTTTTTTTTTTTTTTTTTAAATCTAACAGAAAAACTGAACTTTAAAGAGGACAGAAATGGAAACAGACGTGAGACATCAGCAGTTACAATCCTGAAACTTCTAATATTTAAAGGTAACCACATATATTATTTACTGTATATAAGTATGCAGTGCATTTTGTCACTGAGTCATATATCCAAAGTCAGTTTTAGGATAACTACTTTACTGTAAGATAAGTCATCTGACTCTCTGGAACTCATGTTGTAGTAAAACGTATGTTGCTATTCTTTATATTATCTATTTACACTGCTGTTTTTTTGTTTGTTTTTTACAAAGATAATAGATTGAGTGCCGATACACCACAGCATATTCTTTTCCAACATTAGCCTTATCCTTTCTGGTAGACAGAGTGCTAAAATAACCATGATATACTTAAATCCAATACATTCAGACTGACTGTTACAGTAAGTTAAGCTAACGCATTTATTGGAATATAGAAATAAATTAGAAAGCTGTAGTATTGTTTCTGAGTGCCTAAGCTTTCTAACATTAGATGGCTGTCTGCTGCTTCTCCTCTCACACTTATATCTAATCGTTTCTGTAGAAACAGGCATTTTGTTTGCATTTCAATCAACCCCTGGTTGTGTATTGTGGCACCAGCCCCCTCCTCAGGTGGGTGTGGTTCTCAGAGATGTTATGTGCATACTGATCAATGACAGTTTTCTCCTTTTATTAACATGAATAGGCAAACAGTAAGTCAATGTTGTATAAGAGTCATCCTCACAAGCCACACACACGAGACAAAGAAACAATACAAAACGACAATAGATTGAGCAGAATAAACCAATGTTTTAAACAGGATCTAGTTATTTCAAACACTATTTTTGGCGGCGTTTTAAATCAGACATGTAGAATAAAGAGATTTTGACAGAAATATCACAATGTAAGGATTCATCTGTGACTTTTTCTAGCAGAAACTTTGGTAACCTATGAGCCGTTCGCGGACTTTGAAAAGTTTCAAATTGCTGCCCTTTTACAGGTTTTGTTCTATAAACTCAAATTTTGGCAATTAAAAAAAAAGGAGCATGCGGTTCACATTGGTGAGCTCGATTTGGTTACTTTGATTTACAAAAGACTGTTTAAAACAATCAATACGTCCTGTTTGGCGTTGACAAACTAATGTCTATTTTTTGCAAAACATGCTTAACCCAGCCGATGAGTTTGGGGGTTTAGAGGGTTAATGGAGGCAACGCTAGTTCTGTTTTTCATTAAATTAAAGCTTTGTTTTGGTCACTTTTTCAAGACTTCCGTAACCTATGACCTGTTCAATGACCGTCGGAAAGTTCCAACTTCGACAACAAAGCCCGTTTTTACACTGTCCACGACCAACGATTGTTGGCGAGAACAGCAACAGCAGAAAAGCATCCATAAGTTAAAGTAACAAAATCTTACTCAACCATCTGAACCGTGTTGTCTTTTCATTTTAAATCGCCAAAAAATACAGTAGAAACAAACTAAACAGGCAGAAATGTGAAAAGTTTCCTTTAGAGTTTTTTTTATGTCTAAATCAGACTTGCTTTTGTTAAAATAATTGATTATTTTCTATATTGGTAAATGGTTTTATGCTTTATTTCTGCTTCTCTGTGGTCTGTCTCTGTGAGTGACGCAGGTCACTATCAAAGGTCAAACCTTGACTGTAATAAATATATCTATGCATTTATATTAAGTCAGACAATATGATTTGATACATTGATTGTGTTTGTGTGTTAATATTGATGTAGAAAACTATGATTACTTTAATTACATATATTCCATTTGCTTAAACTGATTAAGATTCTATAAATCACAAAGAATGACATCCAGATATATTGGTGCACAGTTTTTGCTGTGTGTGTATGTGCATTTGTGTGTGTGTGTGTGTGTGTGTGTGTGTGTGTGTGTGTGTGTGTGTGTGTGTGTGGAGAGGGGAGACCACAGAAGGCCGAATGAAAATCCCGTGTGAGAATCTCTGTAAGTCATAACAAGGAAAAATGTTTGTGCTAACAAGTTTGTTAGTAGGTCAAGGCAAGGCCTGGTTTCGGCAGCAAGCAACCAGGTGGCATGATGTGCCGTTGTATGCATTAAAACTGGCGAATGAGCGGATCAAGAAGGCGGGACTTCCTGGAAGAAATCGACCAGCATGTTTTGTAAACAAATGTTAGTATTTTAATGGGTTCCAGGGAGGGAGTCGTGGTTCAGACTTCATGAACTGAAACACGTCTGTTTGTATTCAGGGACATGAGTTAATTTTGAACCCGGAGATCTCTGTAAAGTGCAGATTTTTTGACGTATTGTAATAAAACTTTTGTTAAACTGAGAAACTTGGACGTCTCCAGCTCTTCATTTCCCCATCAAAGAATGCGCAGAAAAATGGTGAGGTTTTTTCTGTTGGTGACAGATTATCAATTTTCAAGGTTTCCTCATGCAATTTTTTTAACACTTTTTAGTTTTTATATCTACAATAAGCTGTATTTTTGGCAATCTTTTAAAGAAAATACAGGTTTCCAGATGGTAATGGTCCATTTACTTCTGCATTTATTTACAATAAACGACTAAATTAGTTTGTCGTATCCAAAACTGTATAGACATGCTTCCGTAAGTAAAAACAATTACCAAATCGAGCTCAACCCTCTAAACAATGTTTTTTTAAATCGCCAAATTAGTTGATCGTAGAAAGAAATTGTAAAAGCAGGCAGAAATTTGAACTTTCCGATGCTCCTTTAACGGTTCATAGGTTTCGAAAGTTTTTGTTGGAAAGTTAAAATTCCGTTCAAATAATTAGCGTTTTTACATTTACTGTATTTTTGAACATCTGTAGAGATTACACTTTTCCAGGTGGATTGTTTTATTGCGTACAGGCAAAAATGTGAGCTTTCCCACGGTCAGTGAATGGATCATACGTTTCTAAAGTTTACGTTAAAACGGTTAAACGTCTAAATGAGACCCGATTGTGGTTTCCTCTACGGTGAACGGTGTAATTTTTGGCGATCACACGTTCAGAGTTAACCAAACAATAGATCGATACCCGCTCAGAGATCCTCGCTGACTCCGGCTGTGGTTAGATCAGAATCGCCTCTTTACTCATCGTCCAGAAGAGCCCGGGATGAACCGGACCCGGAGGACTAGTATATCTGATCAACTCATCACCTCTGACCACAGCACGGAGCCGTGGAGGCCCTAAGCTTACCGCCGCTGCTCACCGCCCACAGGCTGCAGAGCTGCTTTCATATCATCTCTGACCCGAGCAAGGCCAAGACCCGGACCAGATCAAATAAGATCACTGTGTAGGTTTTTAAAGTACTCAGTCACACTCACAAACACCGCACATTCACTCACCCAAACACTCGCCAAACACTCGCCAAACACTCTCTCACGCACACTCCTCTCAGCCGCCATTCAAACTGAAGCGCGAAGAAGATCCGGGTCACCTTTAAAGCTGAAGTTCTTCTTCTTTGTGTTGTTTTATGGCGGTTGACAAACAACTTTTTGGTGTATTACCGCCACCTACTGATATGGAGTGTGGACCGGGACTTTACACATTCCTGAGTTTAACTAAATAATAATAAAATAATAATAATAAAAATAAATTAATTAATTAATTAAAAAAAAAAAAAAAAGAGAAAGTACATAAATTATATTCTCTCTATTAATCTTGTTCTCCTAAGATACTGTAACAAAAAGGAATAACATTTCTCCTCTGAACTTCTTTGTAAAAGATCCCGTAAATCAAAGTTCAACTTAATTTCTTTAAGGTTCAATATCAGTTCCCTTCTCTCCTGATCATACTTCTGACAATAAAGCATCACATGTTCTAAATTTTCTTCTTCATTACAATATTGACATCTTCCCGAATTGTGTTTTCCCATTTTAAATAGTGTACTGTTTAATGCTGTATGACCCAATCTTAATCTGGATATTATCGTTTCCTCTTTTCGTGTTCTCCCCACGCTTCTCATCACACCTACTTTTCTTTGAATTCTATATAACCACCTTCCTTTTCTCTCTTCTTCCCACTGCTTTTGCCACCTTTCTTTCAATTTGCACTTGATTATAGTTTTCACTTCTGTTTTACTAAATGGAACCGCAATATCAATATTATTCCTTTTTGTTGCTTCCTTTGCACATTTGTCCGCCAATTCATTTCCTTTGATTCCTATATGCGCTGGTATCCATACCATTATTATACTTATTCCCATCATTTGAATTCTGTATAATGTTTGTTGTATTTCTATTAAAACATCTGGCCTACCTTCTGATTTGTTATTTCTCACACTGATTAATGATGAACTGGAGTCAGAGCATACTACTGCTCTTAAAGGTCTCACCTCTTCAACCCACTGTACTGCTAGCAAAATCGCCAACATCTCTCCTGTATACACTGACAGTCCATCACTGATTCGTTTGTGTATTTTAATACTAAATTCTGGGACTATGAATGATATACCGATTTTATTAGTTGAGTTTTTTGAAGCATCTGTATAAATCTGAACATATCTATAATAATAATTTTCTATATATGTCTTTATTACTAGTGGATGTAAAATAAATTCCTTATCTTTGTTCTTTTTTCCCAGCAATGTTAGATCAACAATGGGATCAGGAAGTATCCATGGATGTATTACAGAGAGTGGTACCGTTTGACAAATATCTATTTCATTTACTTCAAGTTCTTTTGCTTTCTGCTCAATTACCCATCCAAAACTTTTTGTTTCTCTTCTCTCTTTCTCCCAACATTGTTTCAGTATATCTTGTGTTGGATGATCTTCATTATGTCCTTTTAGATTAACCCAGTAATTTATTGATAACTGTGTTCTTCTTAATTCTAATGGCATTTCTCCCATTTCCACTTGTAATGCTGATGTAGGGGTTGTTCTAATAGCACCTGAGCATAGTCTCAAAGCCTGATACTGAATATTGTCTAACCTTTTAAGAGATGTGTTTGCTGCAGAATCAAATACTACACAACCATAATCTAACACTGACCTGATTAATCCTATATAAATGGTTTTCAGTGATGTTCTCTCAGCTCCCCATTCATTTCCTACCAGACATCTCATTACATTTAAAACTTTCTTACATTTATCATTCATTTTCTGAATATGTACATTCCATGTTATTCTTTCATCAAACCACAAACCCAAAAATTTGAATTGTTTCACTCTCTCCAATTCTTGATTATATAATCTAAGATTTAAATTACCCACACTTCTTTTTCTTGTAAAGAACATTGTCTTTATTTTATCTACAGAAAATTTAAATCCCCACTTAAATGACCATTCTTCTATTTTGATAATAGCCTCTTGTAATTTATTCACAAGGAATTCCAAATTCCTACCCCTTTTCCAAATTGCCCCATCATCCGCAAAAAGAGAAAATCCCATCCCCTTTTCTACACTCATAAAAACATAATTTATCATAATAGAAAATAACAAAGGACTGACTATACTCCCCTGAGGCGTTCCATTTTCAATAACTAATTTCCCTGAATAACACTTCCCTATTTTAACTTGAATAGATCTTCCCACCAAAAAATCCTTGATCCACCTATACATTGGGCCTTTAATCCCTAATTTGCTTATTAAAACTGAAGTTCTTCTTCTTCTTCTATTTTATGGGCGGTTGGCCAACAGCTTCAGGTGCAGTACCGCCACCTTCTGGCCAAGTAGGGTTTCACATACAATGGATTTGCTATGGTGTGTTCGTGTAAAAAACAACAACAAGGCATTAAATGAAAAAGACATTTTGTATGTTAATGACTTATTAGATTGCAGTGGTAACCTTTTGGACTATTTGGTATTGATATTTTTAAAAGTAAACCAAGATCTGTTTTGTCAAGCTTTTAACTAAGTTGTATTTATTTATTTATTTACTTACTTATTTACTTATTTATTCATTGTCCTTTATTGTTTTAGTCTGGATTTTAATAGAACTTTATTATATATTTATACAATACTGTGCCAAAGTCTTAGGCAGGTGTGAAAAAAAAATGCCTAGAATAATTGATGCTGGTTTAAAGGATGGTCACGCCAAATATTGATCTGATTTACATTTTTCTTCTATTCACTAACTTTGCATTTTGTTAATTGATAAAAAATAAACTATTAACATCTCTATTTTTCTAAGCATTTCTAAGCATTCTTACTTTACAGCATTTTTTCATACCTGCCTAAGACTTTTTCACAGTACTCTATATGTGTGTATATATACACATTAGTATACTCTATAATTAGGTTTTATGATGGTAATAATAATGATAATAATAATATAATAATTGTTATTATTATGCATTAATAATAATAATAATAATAATAATATGTATTCATTTTTATTAGTAGTATTACGTTTTTTATTTTTTTAAAGAATCTGTTTAACTATGTTTTGTATTCTATTGTTTTTTTTATTCATATAATTGTATCTGTTTTACCTCTTGCTACAGGTTTGCTGCCTCTGGTGTTTCCTCACTGTAAATTGATGAGATTTTAAATATCGTTTCCTCAGCTCTTTTTGTTTTCACCCTTCAAGCTTTGAATTGATTGATTTGGCATTTTTAAGATAAGAAAGATAAGAAAGTATAATTTAAATTGCATTTACAGAGAGTATAGTTAGATTTGTAAAGATTTGTAAAGTGTTCAGCTGTTATATCAGTTTTGCCAAGTTTGAAAATTATTTTAATACATTTTTAAATGTTTAAACATTTTACAGGAGGGCATTTTTTTCCAAATAATTTTACCAATATATTTTTCTAGTATATCTATTTATTTTTAAAGATGTGTTATTTATATTATTTTATTTTAGACATGACACAATACCAAAAAAACATTAATATTTTAACAACACATTACTTATTGTTTCCTATTTGCTTCAAACGTTATGCTTATTTACAACTGACAACATAGATTCACCTGTAATATTTATATTTCTGGTCAACCATATATAAATCAGTCAATTTTATATTAAACACATATCAGAAATAAACATAAAAAAATATTAAGTTAATTATGTAAGTTTCATCATTGTGAAATCAAGACTATTCAAGAAAGTAAAATATTATTTTGTTAGTATTATATATGGGGTTTTTTTGTTTTTTTTTAATTCTGAAAAATACATTTAATGATGTGGCTCAGACACGGAGATTGCCGCCTGGTTTTATCACGGGACTGCATGATTTCTCGCGATAATGAACGTTATCTGTGACGGTGACGTCCTGCATTGTATATACACGTGACCTTTTTTGTCCAATCAGCTCTCATTAAGGACTCTGCGAAGCGCGAACGGCAGCTCCTGTAGTTCTCCGGGCAGGTGTCTGTTTGTAGTCCCCTATGGCTGCGTCCAGGAAAAGACCACGGCAGGGTAACGTCTCCGGCGGCGCCCAGACGTCCGGTAGCAGCGTGGCGGACCTGTTAACGGGCAGCCAGCCCGGTAGAACCGAAGAGGATGGTCGGTTCGTGGAGGGCTCCATACTTCGCCTCACCATGAAAAACTTCCTGTAAGTTACTGCTCCGTAGCTGTCAGTCAGCACAGACCAACGGCTGCAAACCGAAACCAACCAGACCACAATAACATCTGGACGGCTGAGCTAGCTCTACCGGCTCTGTATCCGGATACTTTGACCTGTATTTACAAATTGTTTAACCCTCTGAACCCCAACGAGCCGTTTTGTTGTTGCTCTTTTTACGTTTTCCTCTCTCTGTCCTTGTATTTCACTGCAATATATAAAATCCATGTACTACCTATAAGTCATGCAGCTCTATGGAATCAACACAATCATGGCTAGAAGTGGGAACAATGCGATACATCACAAAGAGACATCAACAAGAGAGAGGGACACACTGAGGAAAGTGTTAACCCGGAGCACTTTTAGAGCCTTTTTGCTGCTGTTAATGCAATATATAAAATCAAAATCCTGCAGCTCTATGGAATCAGCACAATCATGACTAGACGCGGGAACAACTTAAACATGTCTTTGTGCAGAATAACACAGTATTAATAACAAATCATGAAGAGAAAATGCAAGTTGAATTTCTCTCTTTTCCAAGTGTCATGAATATTGGGGGGGAAATCAGGTCTCCACATATTGTACATATTGAAATATTGTCATGTTTCCAGCCTCTCCTGTCCTCTCCTCTCTGCTCTGTGTAAACAGCCTCTCCTGTCCTCTCCTCTCTGCTCTGTGTAAACAGCCTCTCCTGTCCTCTCCTCTCTGCTCCAGTTTCTCAACAGCCTCTCCTGTCCTCTCCTCTCCTCTCTGTGTGAACAGCCTCTCCTGTCCTGTCCTCTCCTCTCTGCTCTGTGTAAACAGCCTCTCCTGTCCTCTCCTCTCTGCTCTTTGTAAACAGTTTATTAGTGAATATTTGTCATGTGACCGTTGGTCTCAGCAGAATCAATCATGTCTTCACAGTGTCTCTGAGGAGCAGAATTTAATGTTTTTAACAGGATCTGGTCAGTGCAAAAATGCTTTATTTTAAATGACACATGTAGAATAACGAGATTCTGACAGCAATATCAACATTTTAAGCTTCGTTTTGGTCACTTTTTCTTGCCGGAACTGTCAGAAAGTTCAAACCCAGACGATAATGCCTGTTTTTATAGTTTTTTTTCTACAATAAACGGTTTATTTTTTTGCCAATCTTTCAAAGAAAACATACGGTTCAGAGGGTTAATCTTCGATTTGGGTGCTTTAGCTTAGAGGAGTATTTGTGTTTGTATTTAAACCTTATGATCTGTTCAAGGACCATCGAAAAGTGTAAATTTTGATAACAATGCTTTAAAAGGATTAACATCACAAAGTCAAGACCCCTTTGTCCAAATGAATAGGTAGACTATACTGTGTATTAAAATAAAGTTGGGAGGTGAGGATCGGCTACAGACAAAACCAATTGACTTGGTCCTGAAGTTTGATGAATTGTCTCTGTTGTCAGTGCTTAGTCTCTGCCTTCCAGTTAGAACTGGCAGCGCATAAGCGTGACTGTAACAGGACAGATTTAATTGGACCTCTCATTATTAGTGTGGTCCTCATGAGCCTTTGGAATGTTGTAATAATAATCCACGAGATCCTGATGCATCTTGTCTCCTGATTAGTTCAGTCAGTATGTTACAGTAATGGAGAAGGCTCAGGTTTCACCTCTGCTATTAAACTGTTTATTAATATCCCCCCTTTACCCCAACAGGACCTATGACTACTCTGTGATGTATCCTGGACCTAATCTGAACATGATTGTTGGAGCCAATGGAACTGGCAAGTCCAGCATCGTGTGTGCCATCTGTCTGGGTCTGGCTGGCAAGACTGCGATCCTGGGCAGAGGAGACAAGGTGAACAGCAGAGTTACACACCCAGTGACAGATGTTCTCTGACCCTGATCAGGCCTGGAGTTAACTCCAAAAGAACACTGATTTAATGAGTCTTATAATTTTCTCTAACACTGGCATACAATGGTTTGTCTTAGACCCCTGAGCCAGTCTCAGTCAGTCACTCATATTCTTTGGCTTCTCTCAAGTGGCTCCCTGTTGCTTTGACAAAAAAAAAGGGAAAATATGTAAATAAGTAAATTTTGTTTCCATTTTAATTCTCATTTGACATTGTTGTAGGCCTACATTCTGACACCTTCTCCAATTGTAAAAATATGTAGCCTGTAGACAGGAAAAATATTTCAGTAAATTTAAGGCAACTTAAATCTCAGCCTACGCCTGCCTGGTCTTATGATCAAAATAAAGAAAAGTCTCATATAGACAGATTTGCTTTCTGGCTTAGTGGTATGCTTGATCTGCAGAGAGAAACTGACAAATTGTAATTTGCATAATTTCATTATAAGGCTTAAAGATGCTGCTTCAGATGGATTTTTCTTTTCCTTTTTCTTTTCTGTCTCTTTTAATGGAAGAGGTTGCTGACCCCTGATCTAGACTAATCTGTATTTTTTCTGTAGGTTGGACTTTATGTCAAACGCGGCTGCCACAAAGGATCTATTGAGATTGAACTGTAAGTTAAGTAAAAGAGTTTAGAAATCATGACGTGTATTTATCTTGAAAACATAACATCATTTTAGAAATACAGACAAAATATACTACTGTTTCGCCAGCATCTATTTATTGATTTAGGAATAATTCTATAATACATTTTCCCCAGATTCCTGATTGTAAACGCAACTTTTTGTTGTTATTCCAGGTTCAAGACTGGTGGGAATTTGGTGGTTAACAGAGAGATTCATGTTGAGAACAACCAGTCTCTGTGGATGCTGAACGGGAGACACTGCAACCAGAAAGCTGTGGAGGAAGAAGTCAAGGCTCTGCACATCCAAGTCAGCAACCTGTGCCAGTTTCTCCCTCAGGTCTGTGGCTTTCATTAGTGCTGTCACATTGTAGGATATTTTCACAGTGCAGGCATGATTTGTGTTTTTTACTATATATTTTGTCTGTAGTGGTTTGTAATCTAAATATTTCTCAGTGATGGTGTGTGTTTTCTTTGAAAGATCACCAAAAATACACAACTTTCCAACAGTCTTTGAGCAGATAATGAGCTATGAAAATGTCCAAAAAAGTGACCAAAAACAAGAAGATTAAATGACAATACTTCAATATGTACAATAAGTGGAGACAGTTTTTTTTGCCGTTTTTGACACTGTCAATCTAACTGTGTTATTCTGCACAAAGACATGTTTGAGTTGTTCCCACTTCTAGCCATGATTGTTCTGATTCCATAGAGCTGCAGGATTTATAGATTTATAGAGATTTTATATATTGCAATGAGAAAAAAGGCTCTTAAAGTGCTGAGGGTTAACAAGGGTTAACACTTTTCTCTCCTATTGATGTTGTTGGTTTGTTTCTGCAGGAAAAAGTGGGAGAGTTTGCCAAGATGTCTAAAGTTGAGTTGCTGGAGGCAACAGAGAAGTCTGTAGGACCACCGGAGATGTACGAGTACCACTGTGACCTCAAAAACTTCCGCAACAAAGAACGAGAATATGAGGTAAACACTATTTTCAAGGAAGAATGCATTTTAAAGACATTAGAGTGAAATTCCCGCTTCCTTTGTTTGTCTCTCACCACTTAAGATTTTAAAGCTCTTGTAGTTTTTTTTCCAGTGTTGTTGATGTTGTGTTTCTCTTTAGAACGTTGTGAAGGAGAAGGCCAGTTTCTTGGAGAAGGCCAAACAGAGGAACGAGAGGAACAAACTGGACGTAAACCGTTACTACGAGAAGAAGAGGCATCTGGACGTAATCGAGCTGCTGGGAAAGAAGAAGCCGTGGGTGGTGAGTGGTTTAACAGAGAGGTGTACAAATAAACACTGTGCAGTCAGAGTAAAACTGGAATCTTCTGACTGCATTCTCTCTGATCCTCTCCCTCTGACACCAGGAGTACGAGACCACTCGCAAAGAGCTCGAGGGCGCAAAGAAGGATCGAGACGAGGCCAAGAAGCAGCTGTGTGCCCTGAAGCAGGCCCAGGCGCCCATGCTGAGGAAGATCCAGCTGATTGAAAACCAGCTGAAGCCCACTGAGGCACAAATAAAGGCCAAGGTGAAAATACATACAAACATAAAAACATAGAGCAGTTCATAAATTCATTCACTTTGTGCTTTCTTCACTACGAGCAGCAGCAACATGCTTTATGGCCATAAAATGCAGTTTAAGGCAAAAACCTCATAGTTTTTCTCATACATTATTTTCACTTATTGCATATGAACATTCGTGCATCCTGGGGTCCCTAAACAGTCTGTGAGCTGCATAAATGGGGTCTGACTGGAAAGCTGAGACTCTTGTGGATTCAATGAGCCCAATGTTCTTCATGTGTGAAGATGTTAGAGAGTGAAACTTGAGCTCAGTGTATAAAATGAGCTGCTGTGACCTCTAGGATAATCACAGCCTCATGAAACTTTACAACCACAAACTAGAGACCTAGAGCATTCAGAGGATGGATGGTTGAGACACTATGTTCACAATAAGGGGCTTTCTCAGCAGGCAACACAACACAAGTGCTGCCATACAATCGCACAAAAATACAGAAATCTCCAAAATGTCAAACGTTTTTGAAACCAAATCACAACATGGATTTCTGGGTATCATCCTAAAATTTGCTGCAACTTCTGGGACATAGTTGAGCTGGAAATGGACTTCAGAAAGACAAACATGTATGTTCCGAACCCTTATACACCTTAATAGGTTTAAATAATCGATTAATCATTTTCAGATTTATGAACAGAACATCTTGACTCTCAGTGCCGAGCTGCATCTCAGGTTAATCTTCAGGTTCCAGCGTTCAGATGATGTCACCACTTCTATGTGACATTTATTGTTGACCTGCTATCTCCCCCTAAAAAGCCACTCCAGACAACTCCCAACTCTCTATAAAAAGGTAGCAGAATGATGAGGGGATAAAAGGATTTTTCCATACTTTTTGTAGATTAATTTCAGCCTGCTTGGTACATGATCTTTGTAGCTGAGATGTCGAGCCATTAGCTTTCTCTAATAGTTCTGTGGCTTTATTGAAAGCTTCTTTGTGCATCCACAAGGATTTCACATGAATCATAATATACATATTAAATGAATCAGAGCATTCTGACGCCCACAGAATGGAATAATAACATTTTAAGACATCCTTGAGCCTTGGACCTATGAGAATCAGCCAGCTAGTCACATTATAGTGTTGGTTTATTTCTTAAATACAGCTGCACTAAATGTGAAACAAGATCAATTAAAATTAATTTATAAAGCTTTTGAAATTAGGTTATCAATATAGTGAAATGATTAAATGTTTGTGATATTATGATAACTGTTGTTTTTCAGACTGCTGCCATCAAAGAAGCTTCTGTAAAGTGCAAACAGAAACAAGATCAGTTGGACCGAAAACACAAAGAGGTGAGACAGAGAAAGAAGAAAACGATTTATCTATTTTGTGTTCTTTTGCTCCAGAGTAAAGCCGACTTTATTTGCAGCTGTCTGTTCATTATAATAACTCATTGTGTTCTAATCTACAGATTGAAGACATCAAACAGACACTGAGGCTGAAGCAGATGGAAGAGGAGGACCACCAGAAGCGAATCAGCAACACCAGACGAACCATCGACGATTTGAAGGCGGAGCTCGCCAAAGTTGGAGACCAACCGGACATGACGCCGCGGATCAATGCCGTCAACGCCGAGCTGAGGCAGATCCGCGAGCAGAGAGCCAAGATCGAAGGAGAGAAGGCCGACCTCCGCAGGGAGAAGGACAACCTGATCGCTGAGTACAGAGGTGAGAGAGGAGAGCCAGACCGATTCTGATACTGATTATAGAGGGAAAGTCATGGATAACCAATATCGTGGCTGATATAGTCTTCATTTTTAGCTGGAATGAAAGTAGACTGTTGTTCCTATTTTTAAGCACTCTGCAAATGTACCCTGAGCTACTTTCTTCAATATTTAACTTTATTATATTATATCTAAAAGAAAAAGGAGTCAGTGGGAATCTGCGCATGTCTGGCTTTCGTCTCGCTGTTTATTAAATATTTCCTCAATATTTTCCTCAATATTAAATGGGAATAGTTCAATAAATATAAACAATACTAAAACAAATTTGCACATATTTTTTGCAGCTTTCCTTTGAGAAATGTTAAGGTTTTTGCAAATAAAGAAGTGGAATTTAAAAAAAGGCTGATATATCTGCATATCTGGGCGGCCTGATTATACAATGTGTTAAAGAATAAATAGGCATAAAATATATAGTTAAATAAACATCATTACTGTTCACTTTCACTCAATTGCGGACTATTATTAAGTAAATGAAGATCATCATCACAATCATTTCTCAATCACGCCAAGCAATATTTTCTGCATTATATATTGTGTAAAAAAAAGTTTTCATAACGGCACATATCAGACAGCAGATACACAGATTCTGATCAGACAATACTATCAACTAATATATCTGTTGGTCTCTAATGTATTTATTATACATAAGATGTTTGCATGTTTTTTAGTTTTCACAATACAAAATCAGCATAAATAATATTTTACTTTTACAAACATTTAAACCCCCACGTACCCCCTCCGTTTTTTTAAAACTCTTCCTTGCATTAAGATTAAATTAATACCAATGAACTGCATGTGGCAAATAAATCATACAATTCAATGGCACCTCGAACACATTAAAGATGTATAGAGATGGGAAAAAATCCTCTTTAATCCTCCTGAGCTGCCTGAGTGTTCCTCCTCCGTCTGTGCCATGCTTCTGATCCAGTTAACAGCTGTATTTGTGTGTTTTACTCGCCAGCGTTGGAGAGAAAGCTCAACGACATGAACAACATGATGAACGCTAAAGAGGAGAAGCTGCGTGGCCGCCACAGGGACACTCACACCGCCCTGCAGTGGCTCCGGCAGAACAAACAACTCTTCCAAGGAAACGTCCACGAGCCCATGATGCTGGTGGTGAGTCACCTCTTTAGTCTCTCAGTTTGGGCCATTCTGTCTGTATTTACCACTTAAATAATGTTCACCATGCCCTGTTGGTGTCATGCTTTTCAGCACAGCCTCACCTGTATGACCTACTGGATCAACATTTTGAACCCAAAAGAAACAACACAATGATGTAAAATCGGATTAAACAAATTATGTCTTTTACTGCTCAATGAAGAATTTTTATTTAATTTTAAACCCATTCAGCCCTCAGTCCGCCAAGAAAAACTCCCTCTATAACCTCAGGATTGTTTCAAAACAACCTCCCAAAACCTGAAAAACTGCATGAAAATGTCCTAAATAATTCATATCTCAGCCTCTGTAGCCGATAGAGACATGAAGTAAAAATCATTTGAATGCTTAAACCCCTGGCTTTAACTGTAGAGCAATTTCCTTTGTCCTTAACATCATTAACATTTTTTAAAACATAAATAAACAACAACAACAATAATGTCAAATGTATGACACTGTGTGTCAGTAGAGCAATAACTATATGACAGTTTGTTCACAGCGTACAGTTAGTGTCTGTCTTCACCCTGCTCTAACTACAGACTGTAGGCTCTTTACAGTCTCAGTCATCATCTGATTTGATCTCACTCATTGTTAATAATACTGAAGTGTTGCACTATGTTGCTCCCAAAACATTGCAATTGATTTTTTGGCATACTTGAAGGCTTTTGGGTTCATCCCCTAAAATTAAAAACCCAGGGTCCATTGGAAAGTGTTTTGAGATCATCTTTTCTGCTGCTATCTTTACCTTTTGGCCCCTCTATATTATACTCCCTCCGAGTGAGTTTCCATGATTTGACAGACCACATGCTAATTCTTCCCTCATTCCTCAGATCAATGTGAGAGATCATCGATTCGCTAAGTTTGTTGAGACCCACATCTCGTTCCACGACCTGCGGGCCTTCGTCTTCCAGAGAAAAGACGACATGGAGAAGTTCATGATTGAGGTCAGAGAGCTGCACGCTATGATTGTTGTGATGATTCCTGGTGGAGGATGATCAGATTTCCTGACAAATCCTAACTCTGTGTGCGACTTCCAGTTTTTTGCTCTCTCCAAACAACAAGAATTTTGCTTTAATCTGTCCCGACCCTCAGGTCCGTGACAGGATGAACTTGAAAGTGAACTCCATTTCTGCTCCGGACGAGTCGTGTTCTCGGCGGGCGCCATCCCGAAATATTGAGTCCCTGAGGTGAGAGAATAAGTGCAATAACTTCTAACATCAACATGAGCATGTGAAGTTGTTTGTGACCATTTAGTTTTCACTTGGATTTTCTTATTTATTTAAAGACGTTTCGGGTTCTTCACCTACCTGCGAGAGATGTTCGACGCCCCTGATGAGGTGATGAGTTACCTCTGTCACCAGTACAAGGTGCACGACGTCCCCGTGGGCAGCGATCAAACTAAAGCCATGATCAAAACGGTATGTTCATAATATTCCCATAGTATTTAAGTTCTCACAACGCAACAGCTGAGTGTTACAGAGGTGAATGTCTTTTAACCCTCTGAACCCCAACGAGCAGCTTCAGGGCGTTTTTGCTCTTTTTCCTCTCTGTGTCCTTGTATTTCACTGCATTATATAAAATCTCTATAAATCTATAAGTCAGTATGGAATCAGCACAATCATGGCTAGAAATGGGAACAACTCAAACATGTCTTTATGCAGAGTAACACAGTTATAATGACAGAAATCAGAAAAAAAGAAATACCCAAGTTCAATTTCTATGATAAATAACTTTTAATTTTTTTTTAATAAAATGGAGTTTTCCAACTGCCCACAAGTGTCAAAATATTGGAAAAAATAACTGTGTCCCCACATGCTATGCATATTAAAAGTATGGTCATGTTTCTAGCCTCTCCTGTCCTCTCCTCTCTGCTCTGTGTAAACAGATTTTCAGTTAATATTTGTCATGTGACCGTTCAGGTCTCAGCAGAATCAATCATGTCTTCACAGTGTCTCTGAGGAGCAGAATTTAATGTTTTTAACAGGATCTGGTTAGTGCAAACGCTTTATTTTAAATGACACATGTAGAATAAAGAGATTCTGACACAAATATCATCATTTTAAGCTTAGTTTTGGTCACTTTTTCTTACGGAAACTTAAGTAAACCTATGATCCATTCGAGGACTGTTGGAAAGTTCAAATTCTGACGATAAAGGCTGTTGTTACAGTTTCTTTCTAGGATAAATGGTTTATTTTTTGGCAATCTCTTAAAGAAAACATGTGTTCCGTGGCTGTGGGGTTCAGAGCGTTAGATTTTGAATTAGTTATGATTTTCTTTTACTGTTTGATGTACTGTATTTGTACTGTATTTTGTGTTGGATAATTTAAATCTCACAGTAATACATCATTCTTGTGATATTTCTCAGCTGGATTATTGAAGTTTTGAGAACACGCTCAAAGCTGTCTTTGTATTTTGTGTTATGATTTTATAAAAAAATGTTCCATCTTTGTCTATAACTTTCTTCCTCCCAGGTGATCGAGGAGCCCTACCTCAGGGTTTTCTACACCACAGAGGAGAGGTACACATTGAAGAGGTCCCATTACTCTAATAAGATCAGCACCAGTAACTCAGCAGTGCACGACTCTCAGTACCTCACCATCACTGTGGACGCTGAGGAGAGACGGCAGCTGGAGCAACAGATGAAGGTGAGGGAGACAAACACGTCACACATCTGGTGCTCCTGTAAATGCAGCTTGACACATCTCAGTGTGTTATAACTTCTAATGCAACCGTTCAAACCCCCTGTGGCCAGGCCTGTGAGTCCAAGATGAAAGACATTGAAGAGCGGACGAAGGCCCTGCAGGCGGAGGGCGCAGCACTGGACCGCCGCGACAATGAGCTGCTGGGAGAGAAGAAGCAGCTCTCTGAAGTGAAGGGCAAGAAGAGACAACTGGAGCAGAAAATCAGCACCAAGCAGGACAGGCAAGTCTGTCTCCTCCCTCTGAACTCCAGAGAGAAACTGTACAAACAGGCTTTTTCTTTCTCACAGTCCTTGAATGAAAGTTTCTGTTTGTAAATCATTTTTATCTTTCCTTAAATGTCAGTAACCCTCTGAACCCCCCCAAGTCCCTGGCAGGGTTGAAAAGCATCTTTAAGAGCAGAATTACACAATTTGTCATCGCCAAAACTGTAAATACAGAATTTAGATTTTCAACTTTCTGGCAGTCTTTTAGTTAAAGTGAACAAATCGAAGATTAACCCTCTGAACCCCATGTTTTCTTTGAAAGATCAGCAAAAATGCACCATTTATCGTAGAAAGAAACTGTAAAAACAGGCATTATCATCGAAAGAAATTACACTTTCCGACAGACCTTTCTAAAAACAGAGTTTCTGTTATAAAGAGTGACAAAAGCGAAGCTTAAAATGTTGATATTTCTGTCATAATCACTTTATGTGTCATATGTGAGACAGAGACAATATGTGGAGAAAACTGTTCCCCCCCCCCCAATATTTATGACACTTGTGGGCACTTGGAAAAGTGTTTATATATACATTCCATTTTATTCTAATTTTTAAAAAAAAATAATAATTTATCAGACAAATTCAACTTGCATTTTGTCTTTTTTTTTTAATGTTTTCTGTGTTATTCTGCACAAAGACATGTTTGAGTTGTTCACACTTCTAGCCATGATTGCGCTGATTCCATAGAGCTGCAGGACTTATAGATTTATAGAGATTTTATATATTGTAGTGAAATACAAGGACACAGAGAGTAAAATGTAAAAAGCCCTGAATCGGCTTGTCGTGCTTCAGAGGGTTAAATAGCCGTCAGGCACTGAATGTTTCCCTCTCCATAATGTAGCATGTGGCTTATATGACTTGAATAGTAGATTATCTTTATAGAGATGATGATTAATGCAATGATATTTGGGCAGTAGAGCCTTCAGCCGCTCTGCTCCCCAGCTCTGGAACACTCTCCCTCCTGACCTTTTATTTTATATTTTGTTGTACAGCGTCCTTGGGTGTTTTGAAAGGCACTTATAAATATAATGCATTATTATTATTATTATTATTATTATTATTACTACTTGAATAACTGCCTGCTCTCACATGTTCAGCCTGAGGCAGATGGAGCAGAATGTTATTGACCTGAAGAAGATTGAAGAGGAGACGAAAGAGAAAATTGCTGCCGTCAATGCCCAGAAGGTTACCATAGTGACGGCGTTCATGGCTCAGATGAAGGTACGGAGTGAACTTTGACCTGAGGACCTGAACATGACTGCTTTATATGTGATAGGATGACATTTAGATCCTCAATTTTCCCTCTCCTCTCCACGGTGTAGCTGAGAGCCAAGCTGACCATGGAGAAGGTGTACCTGGCGCTGGAGACGGTGGGGCTGATGGCTGAGAAGACCAAGCTGGAGAACGACTGTAGAGAAGGCGCTTCTGAACTCAAGACCACTGATGTAACAGCTTCACACACACATTTATATACACCTGCCCTGCCGAGGTGTCCGAGATATTAACTCCTGTATTCTTACAGTCTGTATCTCTGCTGTCTTTCAGCAAAAATGCAGCCGTCTGGAGCAGAGGAAGGTGCAGCTGACAGAACAATGCAAAGCCCTGCTGAAGAGAGCCAAGACCACCTGCAGGATGCAAGCTGACGAGTCTTTACCTGAAGACCTGCGTAATGTTAGTGTTTAATCTATCGCCTCAACACTTCCAACGCAATATTATCCTCATCATGTGGGCCAGACGCTGCTGTGGAGGCCTTTTTGAACACAAATGATTATGAATATGAGTTAAAATATTCCTGGTTCTTGTTTTGTGTAACTGCAGGCTTTCGGCCAGCTACCTGACACGCTGGACGAGATCGATGCCAGACTGAACGAGGAGCGCTCAAGAGCTGAGTGCTTCACCGGCCTCAGTGAGAATGTAAGAGAATCAGCTGAGGGTTTTAAACTGGGCCATACGAGCTGCTGTATTGTTATTTATTTATTTATTTATTTATACATTCCTGGCATTTTTTTTATTGTTCACATTCAGACTTTTTGGCCAGAGAGTCTGAGTCTGGATTAGAGTCTCAAAGGGTCAGAAAACTGAGCACTGCATTCAGCAGAGCACTCTTCCATCACATATACACATACATATATCATTTAAATAATGGACGTAGTCACCGTGACGTCACCCATTGGTTTGTGGACTGCCCATTGGAAGCCTCAAGTTCATCGTTACACTCGTTGCCATCTTGCGTCGCCATCATGTTTCCGATACGCGGAGCAGACCATAATTGGACTGTGGCGGAGCGCGAGGGATCTGACGACACTGACTACACGCATCTCTACACCGGCAACCCGACTGAGAGAAGCCGCTGCTAATTCATGTTAGCATTAACTGGAGCATTAACTGGGATGTTAGTTTTGGCTAGCAAAAAAACAAAAACAAAATGTATCTTTCTTACCTCAGAAAACTGAGCAGCGACTCCTTGGAGTGTCTGTTAGTCCAACCAAACGCTGAACAAGACATTTTACTGAACAAAACGTTCAAATAAACTGTCATTAAGTGAAAATATAGTGTGAAAGGGTCAACGTTATGAGACCAAACCGCTAAACGTCCTCTTTGCTATCTATATAACGTTATATATAACTTTGACACGTTGCCGTGGATACGCTTTGCTTCTCTCGTGGTGACGGCTCGCCTTGTCAGTGACCTGTCAATCAAAGCTAGAAACGCCCCAA